>NC_089805.1:4960405-5070374 GCF_029633855.1 Hoplias malabaricus | reverse complement strand
ACACACTCTATCAGATTTTCAGAGTCTTTCCTGTTCACACTGTTCCAGGGTCTTTCCTGTTCACACTGGTTCAGAGTCTTTCCTGTTCACACTGGTTCAGAGTCTTTCCTGTTCACACTGTTCCAGAGTCTTTCCTGTTTACACTGTTCCAGAGTCTTTCCTGTTCACACTGTTCCAAATTTGTCCCTGTTCACACTGTTCCAGGGTCTTTCCTGTTCACACTGGTTCAGAGTCTTTCCTGTTCACACTGTTCCAGTGTCTTTCCTGTTCACACTGTTCCAGTGTCTTTCCTGTTTACACTGTTCCAGAGTCTTTCCTGTTCACACTGTTCCAGTGTCTTTCCTGTTCACAGTGTTTCAGAGTCTTTCCTGTTCACACTGTTCCAGAGTCTTTCCTGTTCACACTGTTCCAGAGTCTTTCCTGTTTACACTGTTCCAGAGTCTTTCCTGTTCACACTGTTCCAGAGTCTTTCCTGTTCACACTGTTCCAGAGTCTTTCCTGTTCACACTGTTCCAGAGTCTTTCCTGTTTACACTGTTCCAGAGTCTTTCCTGTTCACACTATTCCAGGGTCTTTCCTGTTCACACTGGTTCAGAGTCTTTCCTGTTCACACTGTTCCAGAGTCTTTCCTGTTTACACTGTTCCAGAGTCTTTCCTGTTCACACTGTTCCAAATTCGTCCCTGTTCACACTGTTCCAGGGTCTTTCCTGTTCACACTGGTTCAGAGTCTTTCCTGTTCACACTGTTCCAGGGTCTTTCCTGTTCACACTGGTTCAGAGTCTTTCCTGTTCACACTGGTTCAGAGTCTTTCCTGTTCACACTGTTCCAGAGTCTTTCCTGTTTACACTGTTCCAGAGTCTTTCCTGTTCACACTGTTCCAAATTTGTCCCTGTTCACACTGTTCCAGGGTCTTTCCTGTTCACACTGGTTCAGAGTCTTTCCTGTTCACACTGTTCCAGTGTCTTTCCTGTTCACACTGTTCCAGTGTCTTTCCTGTTTACACTGTTCCAGAGTCTTTCCTGTTCACACTGTTCCAGTGTCTTTCCTGTTCACACTGTTTCAGAATCTTTCCTGTTCACACTGTTCCAGGGTCTTTCCTGTTCACACTGGTTCAGAGTCTTTCCTGTTCACACTGGTTCAGAGTCTTTCCTGTTCACACTGTTCCAGAGTCTTTCCTGTTTACACTGTTCCAGAGTCTTTCCTGTTCACACTGTTCCAGAGTCTTTCCTGTTCACACTGTTCCAGAGTCTTTCCTGTTCACACTGTTCCAGAGTCTTTCCTGTTTACACTGTTCCAGAGTCTTTCCTGTTCACACTGTTCCAGAGTCTTTCCTGTTCACACTGTTTCAGAGTCTTTCCTGTTCACACTGTTCCAGAGTCTTTCCTGTTCACACTGTTCCAGAGTCTTTCCTGTTCACACTGTTCCAGTGTCTTTCCTGTTTACACTGTTCCAGAGTCTTTCCTGTTCACACTGTTCCAGAGTGTTTCCTGTTCACACTGTTTCAGAGTCTTTCCTGTTCACACTCTTCCAGAGTCTTCCCTGTTCACCATGTTCCAGAATCTTTCCTGTTCACACTGTTCCAGAGTCTTCCCTGTTCACCATGTTCCAGAATCTTTCCTGTTCACACTGTTCCAGAGTCTTTCCTGTTCACACTGTTCCAGTGTCTTTCCTGTTCACACTGTTCCAGAGTCTTTCCTGTTCACACTGTTCCAGTGTCTTTCCTGTTTACACTTCCAGAGTCTTTCCTGTTCACACTGTTCCAGAGTGTTTCCTGTTCACACTGTTTCAGAGTCTTTCCTGTTCACACTCTTCCAGAGTCTTCCCTGTTCACCATGTTCCAGAATCTTTCCTGTTCACACTGTTCCAGAGTCTTCCCTGTTCACCATGTTCCAGAATCTTTCCTGTTCACACTGTTCCAGAGTCTTTCCTGTTCACACTGTTCCAGTGTCTTTCCTGTTTACATTGTTCCAGAGTCTTTCCTGTTCACACTGTTCCAGAGTGTTTCCTGTTCACACTGTTTCAGAGTCTTTCCTGTTCACACTCTTCCAGAGTCTTCCCTGTTCACCATGTTCCAGAATCTTTCCTGTTCACACTGTTCCAGAGTCTTCCCTGTTCACCATGTTCCAGAATCTTTCCTGTTCACACTGTTCCAGAGTCTTCCCTGTTCACCATGTTCCAGAATCTTTCCTGTTCACACTGTTCCAGAGTCTTCCCTGTTCACCATGTTCCAGAATCTTTCCTGTTCACACTGTTCCAGAGTCTTCCCTGTTCACCATGTTCCAGAATGCTCATCCTTATTCAACCTCTCCACATTTCCTAGAGTTCCAGAGTGGTCTTCACATTTCTCATGTTTTTCTACTGTTCCAGAACCTACTTCCCTCTAACATGGTTCTAGGAGGTTCTCAACAATGTTGTATCTTCCATTCACAATGTTCTAGAATCTTCATAATTTGCAGTGTTCCCCTCACACTCTTCTCTCCTCTTCTCTTCATTCCTACTCTTCTTCCTCTCCTCTCATTATTCTTGTTAAGTGTCTCTGTGTAACTACATTACATTGCTCACTTTGCACTGTGCGTCTGAATGAATTCATGACTGATGTCGCACTAAACCTAAAGAGATTTACAAAACTTTGCAGATCATTTCAAATTCGATTAGTCCCAAAGTTCTGCTCTAAGCCTCTTACATCCTCCCTTAAAGGCTGGATTCAATCCAGCAGATAAACAATGCGCAATGTAACCAACACGGCTCTGTTACCTCCTTATCTGAAGCAGCTGCCAACATGCACTCAGAAAAAACATGGATTCTGTCTCAGTGATCTACAGGTAAATACTGTAAATAGGAAATTAATTCAAAGAGTCTATAATAACTGTGTAAATAAACATTAACAGTATGTGCAATAATAGTATAACTACAGTTTATTACATAACTCTAGATATGGGGTGGATCAGAAAGGTCACTCCAGCTTATCCTCAGTGTTACAGGAAAAATGTTCCATCACTCCACAGAACAGTTCCACTGCTCCAAAGTCCAGGGCTGGGGTTTGTAAAGCCTTCTAATCCGCATTTGGCATTGACATGGTGGGTTGAAACAGTGGGTGCTTCTTAAAATAGCCAAATTCAATCATTTTGAGGAGGGTGTGAGATATAGGGCCTGTACCAATTTCAAGTGAGCTCCCTACATTGACAACACCTTCAATACCCAACTCTGTAGCAGTAGGCTATCCTTGTAGAGACCTTAAACATGCTGCCTACTACAGTTTCTATACAGGGTGAAATAAACCTGTTAACTATGAACTCTGATAGACTTGTGGTGTGTTTATGAGAGAGAATAAATGCATTTGTTAGTTATTATGATGCAATAACCTGTAATAACATAGTAACTAACATGATACATGATACAGGTATAAGTTAAGAGGAAGTTGATACACCTAAACTCTCAAGAAGTATGATTATAATCCATCTGTAACAATGAATACAACAGTAGTAGTCAAGTTATACTGTTGTGTAATTACAGGTGTATAATGAGTATATTGAAGGCAATGTTAGACTAACTTATACATTTTCTATAAAATATATATTTTATATATTAGACCCACCCTCAGTTGATGGAGGGCTTCATTAGCACTTACACACATTAATCCATCTTTATGTAATGCTGAACATATGAGCAGTAGCTTTGTTGTTGTCTGTGTTGTTAATATGCTATAAATAGATGTACTGTATACAGTGTTTGTAGCAAAAAGCTAATTTACAACACCTGTCCATAGGAGGCTTTTTGTTGTTTGTTTGGCCCCAATTTAAAAGGAAAGGAAAGGGGAAGAAGGGGAAAGACAAGGAGAGAGAGAGAGAGAGCAAGAGATAGAGAGAGAAATATACGTATGTGAACAATATTCATTTTCTTTTAACCATAATTTAATACCACTACTAAAAACAGTGACATTAGACTGCATTTTTTAACTCAGTGGGTAAACTGTTCCAAAGTGTTGCTCCTCTACACTGTAAACATTTTCAACTGTAATGTACTGTAATGCCGTTTTACAGTATTTTACTGTTAATTTACAGCAGTGTACTGCAATCTGTGCTGCCAGTGATTTAATGTAAAATTTACAGTTTTTTTACAGTGTAAAAGAGAATTCTGATTGTCCGAAAGGGGTTTTACACAACGCAAACTGACAATTACCATTAGACTACATTTTTTAACTCAGTAGGTAAACTGTTCCAAAGTGTTGCTCCTCTACACTGTAAAAAAACTTTCAACAGTAATGTACTCCCAGTAAACAATTAGCCGTTGATTCAACGTTGAAATAACGTAATGACTGCCGTCTAATCAACGTTCTTTTAAGGTTGAAAATGAAAGTTGAAAAGACGTCCAAACACAGACATTGAAAAGACGACTATTAGATGTATTTTGGACGTCCATTGACGTTATTAATTGGTCCCAAAATAAATTACTTGTACAAAACACGTTTTGGACGTCCACTGACGTTATCAATTGGTCACCACTTAACTAACTTACTAAGATGATTTTTGGACGTCTATTGACGTTTAAAATATGCCCTTGACGGACAGACTACATTTAGACCTATTTTGAACGTCCAGGGACGATCCTTGATTACTGGGCTCTAATGCCATTTTACAGTATTTTACTGTTAATTTACAGCAGTGTACTGCCATCTGTGCTGCCAGTAATTTACTGTAAAATTTACAGATTTTTTTTACAGTGAGAATGCTGATGGTCCAAAAGAAGTTTTACACAATGCAATACGACAATTACCATTCGTTAAAGCCTGTGCACTGACTCTTCTAGTTCACTCTTGTTTTGTAACAAACTCATTAAACAAAAGGGGGGCATAACAACACAAATATTTAAAAATAAGCTTTAACTTACTGTAGCTTATAAAGCTTTCAGAACTCAATATATTATGTTTTTCCAAGATGCTGTAATGATGGCACCTCATTGTTTTTTGTCCAGGTTTTTAATTGTCTGATTATATAGAGGTATGATTGTGAGGCTTTTGACCAGGAAGTGATACAATAGGATAGACGTGAAAGTATCATAGCATATAAACAGCTGTGCTAAAAAAGTAAAAACATTCTGATGAATCTAAAACAACTGAGATTCAATTTGACATTTTTACAGATGTTCTTCACTTGTTTATCATATTTCAAATGTAAATCTAAAATAATTTCCTGATAACCTCATTTTCTAGCTTTACAACCAATTTTTCATTTTCATTTTTCATCGAAAATGTATTGAGCTATATATAATAAATACGTTATTCATAAACTGAGATGAATAAATATCACTGATCAAACCTGCAGATGTATTAAAAGAAATAAAAGAATATTTGATGATATCAGCAACAATCTCAGACTTGAACACACCACCACAGAAAGGTCTCGCTGAAGCCCAGAGCCCAAACACTGGCACACGGGCAGCCGCTGGCCACATCGATGGCATTGATTGGGCGGTGACTCATACGATTGCATTGCGTCCCATTTGGCGCAAACCAGGCCTAATAGATCCTCTTTCAGCCGTCCGGCATCCAGCAGTACTTCACCCAGACAGTAACTCTATACCCTACATCTATCTCCCTCTCTCTCTCTCTCTCTCTCTCTCTCTCTCTCTCTCTCTCTCTCTCATTCTGTCTTTACCTCTCTTTTTTTCCTCTCTGAAAAAACTTGACTCGCACCCTTGCCCCCATCCCAACCCCCCCCCCCCCCAACCCCCGCCTCTCCCACCCCCGTTTGCTTGCTCGCTTATGTGATCAAGGCTGAGCGGTGTCTCGGTTCTTACATTTTCTCCAATAAGTGTGCTCACGAGAGCCCCTTATATGCAATCAACACTTGAAGGGAATCACCCATGTTCCACTCTCGGAAACCAATAACGCCTCGAAAACTAGCGCAACTTTTTGTTTTTCTTCATTAGACTGATGTTGTTTGAGTCACGTTTTTCATAATGCTGAAGTGCTGAAGCTAGGGGGGAAAGAATAGAGCGGAAAACTTGCTGTAGTGATATAAAGGCAGAATAAATATATACATAATAAAGGAAGAGGGCATCACTAAGACACAGATGTGTGATGTCAGCGGTCAGATGTGTCCAGTTTATTGGTGTGTATTATATGGACAGAACCGAGGACTATTAGGACCATAAAACAGAGCTGAAAATCAAAGGCTTGTGGGTCACAAACTCTAATAAAACACTGTAAAGTTGTAAACACTGTTACTGTAAATACTGTAAAAGTACACAGTGTGAAGTCCACTTTGGCTGCAGACCACAGTGAATGGTGTTTAAGCTGTAGAGATTTACACAGCTTAAGGGGCATGAAACAAACTGTGTTCCAATTTTGCTCTCAACTCTTTGACCCCTTGAACACTTGCTTGCTTTTACATTACTGTCGTCATTAAAGTGCACACTTCACTTCACTTCAAGGAAGGCCTTAGGGCTTAGGGCAAGAATTAGGACAGAGAGGTCTCTCTCTCTCTCTCTCTCTCTCTCTCTCTCTCTCTCTCTCTCTCTCTCTCTTTCTCAGCACTTCCCAAGCTATCACTTAAAGACAGAGAAAGCAATGCCCCTTTATGTTAATATTATACAATTAATATGACGATAATAACCATAAAACATATGCAATAATAAGGATATTATTAATACACTAAGATATGGACTCTGTTCCTCTTTTCGGCAGTAACAGCTTCTCCTCTTGGTGCTGGAAAGAAGTCCATCACTTCAGAGAACACAGTTCCACTGTTCCACAGGCCGGTGCTGGGGGGGAGGAGGCTGGGGGGGTTGGGGGGGTTGGAGGGGTTGTGGTGGGGGGTTAATACCGCTCTGCTGCTTTGCTCAAACCACTTTCACATCTTCTGGGTACAATATATACTGTATACATTTATATATTGTTCAGTAATGCACTGGATGCATATATATATATATATATATATATATATATATATATATATATATATATATATATATATATATATATATATATATGTGTGTGTGTGTGTGTGTAATGAGTTTTCTATGCAAATCTTGCATATCTAAAAGCCCAGGGATGAGCACATTATCTCTGTATGATGCAGTGGTGCATCACAGCTGTGTTGCGGCTTCCTGCCTACAGTCAAATAAACATGAGCCTACTCTCCAGCTTAAGTTTCTTACATGGTTTATTTTTTCTACTGTAGGCTATCTCTCTCTCTCTCTCTCTCTCTCTCTCTCTCTCTCTCTCTCTCTCTCTCTGTGTGTGTGTGTGTGCGTTTCTGTGTTTCCCTCCACATCTGAAACATCTGTTCAATATTTCAGCGCCAAGATGCACACACACACACACACACACACACACACACACACATCGAGGGGCTCGGATCTAATGAGAGAGAAAAGAGAGGAGCACACCCTCGAAGACGGTATGAAAAATAAATCAAAACAAAAGGACAGCAGGAAAAAAAGGAGGCAGGGAAACAATACAGTACATCGTCATCTTGTCAGAGTGATAAGACAGCGATAGGAGAGTGATAAGAGAATGATAGAAGAATGATAGAAGAGTGATAGAAGAGTGACAGGTGACAGGAGAGTGATAATGATTGGTGTGAGATGGATAAGGGTTAGAGAGAGATAGGAGAGAGCTTGGATAGTCATAGTCACGAGAAGAGTGTGTTCAGTGCCTGATAGGAGTCTGAGAGGAGTGTGTTCAGTGTCCGACAGGGGTGTGAGAGGAGTGTGACCAGTGCCTGATACGAGTGTGAGAGGAGTGTGTTCAGTGTCTGATAGGAGTGTGAGGGGTGTGTGTTCAGTACCTGATAGGAGTGTGTTCAGTGCCTGATTGGATTGTGAGGGGAGTGTGTTCAGTGCCTGATAGGAGTGTGAGGAGAGTGTGTTCAATTCCTGATAGGAGTGTGTTCAGTGCCTGATTGGATTGTGAGGGGAGTGTGTTCAGTACCTGATAGGAGTGTGTTCAGTGCCTGATTGGATTGTGAGAGGAGTGTGTCCAGTACCTGATAGGAGTGTGTTCAGTGCCTGATTGGATTGTGAGGGGAGTGTGTTCAGTGCCTGAAAAGAGTGTGTTCAGTACCTGATAGGAGTGTGAGAGGAGTGTGTCCAGTGCCTGATAGGAGTGTGAGGGGTGTGTGTTCAGTACCTGATAGGAGTGTGTTCAGTGCCTGATTGGATTGTGAGGGGAGTGTGTTCAGTGTCTGAAAAGAGTGTGAGGAGAGTGTGTTCAGTACCAGGTAGGAGTGTGAGAGGAGTGTGTTCAGTGTCTGATAGGAGTGTGAGGGGTGTGTGTTCAGTACCTGATAGGAGTGTGTTCAGTGCCTGATTGGATTGTGAGGGGAGTGTGTTCAGTGCCTGATAGGAGTGTGAGGAGAGTGTTTAATTCCTGATAGGAGTGTGTTCAGTGCCTGATAGGAGTGTGAGGGGAGTGTGTTCAGTGCCTGATAGGAGTGTGTTCAGTGCCTGATTGGATTGTGAGGGGAGTGTGTTCAGTGCCTGATAGGAGTGTGAGGAGAGTGTGTTCAGTACTTGATAGGAGTGTGAGAGGAGTGTGTTCAGTGTCTGATACGAGTGTGAGGGGAGTGTGTTCAGTACCTGACAGGAGTGTGTTCAGCGCCTGATTGGATTGTGAGGCGAGTGTGTTCAGTGCCTACTAGGTGTGTGAGGGGATTGTGCTCAGTGCCTGCTAGGAATGTGATAGGAGGATGATCAGAATGTGATAGTGTGACATCTTACTGTGCAGACATGAAAGGAAGGCTCAGACACCCACAGTGACACTGTATATGTGGAGTCTCTCTGTCTCTATCTTTTTCTGCAATTTTTTTTCTCTCTCTCTATCTTTCTCTCTCTTTCTCCTTCCCTCTCTCTCTCTCTCTCTCTCTCTCTCTCTCTCTCTCTGTGCATATATGCATAGATGAGTAATGGATGAGTAAAGAAGAGTGGATCATACTGTTAAAGGAAAAGAAAGTAGTAATGAAGGAGCAGATTGCAAACTACACGGGCGTGTCCATTTTCTGCATTGGAACTGGGTGGGTTCTTTCTTTTTGTTGGTGTGTGTGTGTGTGTGTGCACGTGTATGCGGTACTGCATTAGCACTGCTGCATTCTGGGAAGCAGTGTAACATATGTTGGGAAAACACCAGAGAACAGAGAATGTAAATTAGACATAAGTAAAACAACCTAGAATGCATCAATAATCACACTACAACAACTACTGTTATTACTACTGTTATTACTACTTTTATTACTACTGTTGTTACTGCTGTATAAAGTAATACTGTATAATTACAATGTTATCACAATATGATTTCAATTATGATTACTACATTTATTTAAATTACAAAAAGAAGGATAATAACACAAAAAATCTGACAGCGAAGTCAACACCTGCTACTATTATTATTAATATATATCTATTACTACAGTTATTACTACGATTAATTATGTTACTACGACTAGTACTATTTACATCACAACATCATCCTAAGCATGCTTTCTTCCATTCTGTCCCATCTCTCTCTCTCTCTCTCTCTCTCTCTCTCTCTATCTCTCTCTCTCTCGCTCACACACACACTGACACACACACACACACACACACACACACACACACACACACACACACACACACACACACATGTTCCAGTGGTGTGTCTAAGCGGTTTGATCAGGCTAATCTAGTACAGGCTTGTTGTTGTGAGAGCACTAACACAGGGATTAGAGGATCCACAACACAATCCCTTTACACAGTATACAGCGTCTGCTGAGGCCAGCTTACATATTAATTAAGAACACACACACACACACACACACACACACACACACACACACACACACACACACATACACACACATACACACACATACACACACACACACACAATGCTTACATTCTGATAAGGCTTGTAAACCTGTCTCTTTCTCTAAGACGAGGACCTACAGCTCTTTGAAAAATTCAACACCCAGAGCACAGCTCGTGACCCATTTATAACGTGGTTCAAACCATGTAACTCCAGTGTTAATGCTTTTACATTTTTTCACACACTTTGAAAATATCCCAGACCCTCTACTCCGTCTCCAAACGAGAAATGATTGGGAATACGGTATTTTTGAATGTTTAAATATATTATTATTATTAATTGCAGGGAATTATATCAGGGTGAAGGCAAACAATAGGTTTTTAGAACCCTGGTCAATGACCTTCTTCTAAACTGGACCCTTAATCCACTCATCCAGTTCTACACTGGGCCATGACCAGCTGACCTCAATTCACATTGGACTGTTGGACTGGGACACAGTGACCTTTCTCTGCACTGGATTTGGAGTCCATCCCCCTGTTCCATTCCGGTCCTAGTTTCACATTACCACAATCTCTAGGGACGCTCGCTTCTTAACTTGTGCAATATCTACCTACTGTTGCAAGGAAATGGATATCAATCAGCATTCAAGATGACCAATCACAAGCCTGCGATTTTGGCATGTATTCACCTTATTCTGCCACGCCCCCTTTCACCATTTTGTCTTGTCTACCTTTGTGTAAGAATTTCCAGTATCTACTTTGTGTTTTGTGTTGTTTATGAAGATGATGTGATGAGTTTAATGTGGTATTAACCATCACATGGTTGCCTTCAGCCTATTTAAGGTGGATCAGGAAATTAATTAGAGGCTGGTGAATAACGTCATTATTAGTCTTAAAACTGACCTAATTAGAGTGGAAATAAACATTTGAATGTCAACACTGAGAGTAAGAAACAAACATCTGCCTCCACCTAAAAATGACTTTTAAGGTGGAAGGGAACATATTGATAAAGAAGGTAACATCAAACTCGACTAGTAACACATTTCGCCCTAGAAGCGCCGAGAGCCGGGTCTTTGAGCCACGTATTTTAGAGCTGTGACTAACTGACTGACAATACTCCCAAAGAAAAAAAAACAAAAAAAACTTGCAAAAATCACAGTCTAATAAACACTCTTGGTTCCTCCAGGTCTCAGTGGGGGAAATAAGCATGATGCTTTTAGTGTTAAGGTGGAAATTCAAATTCAAATATGAAGCTGGTAAATAAGTTGAATTTTCCAATACATCCAGCAGTTAAAAACTGCCTCACCATCTCCTCCATCTTGTTCTATGTTTTCTTTCCTGTTTCCCTGTTCCACTATAGACCCTGATCTACATATCACAATCTATAAGGAACCATAATGAAATGACCCTGTTCTACAGTGGACTTTAATCAGCAGGTTCTGTCCTGCACTGAATCCTATTCTGATTCAAGTTCCCCATTCAGCAAAGGAACCCTGATCCAATTAACCCAAATAACTCTGATCCATTGACCATGTCTTAAAAATAACGGTGCTACAAAGGCTCCATTTAGTGATGTCATAAAAGAACCACTTTTGGTTCCGTAAAGATCCGTGTTTGTTTAAGAGAGGTGTGAGTGTGAATAACATTTATTTTTAAATCTTAAAGTTCTTTACCCATTGAAACATCAGCAAAAATAGTTCTTTATGGAACCAAAAGTGGTTCCTCTATGGCGTCGCTCAAAGAACCATTTGTAGCACCTTTGTTTTTAAGAGTGTAGACCTTACTCAGTAAAAGCAATACAGAAGAGTGTATAGGGATTCTAGCTCTTCTTGTAGAAGTAGAAGTCCATTAGGTTCATTAATTTAATAATAGGCAAATTGAAACAAGTGAGAATTACAGCCCGATTGGTGTGTGTGTGTGTGTGTGTGTGTGTGTGTGTGTGTGTGTGTGTGTGTGTGTGTGTAAGAGAGAGAGAGAGAGAGAGAGAGAGAGAGAGAGAGAAAGAGAGAGAGTCTGGGTACGGTGCGCTGTGTGGTCTCTCTAATGAGATTATGATGGAATTGATTTTGCAGACGTGCCGAATTAAGGTGATATCATGGAGACCATTAGGGAAGTGGAGAATGATGCCTGGGCACTTGTCATTGCCTGGAGACATCAATATTATTTTTACAGCAACACTTTGCACAGAGATCTGCCTTTACCTGTAATTATACAGCAATGAAAAAGAGAGAGAGAGAGAGAGAGAGAGAGAGAGAGAGAGAGAGAGAGAGAGAGAGAGAGAGTACTATATTATTCGTTTAATTAACTCTCAGGGTTTTTGTGGCTGTAAATTTGCCATGTTCTGGTTTATTGATGAATGGATGGATTCTTTTGTCTTGTAAAATGTGTGTGTGTGTGTGTGTGTGTATATATATATATATATATATATATATATACCAGCCTTATGTCACATTGTGGGTAAACCCAAACCTGTTTACACACACACATTGTGGGTAATCGTGGGGACCTGCAGTCGCACTTGTGGGGACCCCAAGCTGGTGAATATGTTTTAGTGTTAGGATCATGGTTAGGTTTGGATTTAAATATTGGTTTAGGGTTAAAGTTAGAGTAGTGCATGTGTGTATAACAGGGTAATAACCTGTTTACACACCACCATTCTCTCTCACAAATAAAGTTGCTACAGAGGGTTCTTTGAAATGATACCATAGTCATAGAGAACCATGTTTGGTAATGGATTTTAAATTGGTGAAGGACCCTTATATCAAATAAAGGTTGTTAAACCTTCACACACTCAAACACTTAAACAAACATGGTTCTTTATGGAAGCAAAAGTGGTTCTTCTATGGCATCGCTAAAATAATCTGTTAGAGCTCCTTTATTTTTAACAGTGTTGCAGGTCCCCAGCGGGTCCCCACAATGTAAATCAGTGCATATTATGGTGCTTTAAGGTTAGGGTTTAAGTTTGGTGTAGGGTTAGGTTCACATTAGGCCTGTAGTATTTATGTATAAGTTAAGTGTAAGTCTTTAAGTCTATACCAAGTCTATACAGTGTCCCCACAATGCGTGAAAATATAATGATGTGCATGTGGTCAAGCTTTAGACTATTCTTCTGAAGGACAACGCATATAGGAAGCTGGATTCTAGGGCATTTTTATACCCCACCTATCTTTCTCTCCTCTCGTCTCTCTACTTTACATGTTCTTGGTGCATCTTCTCCTTTTGATTTCTTCTCTTTCTTCCTCTCTCTCTCTCTCTCTCTTTCTGTCCCTTCCTTCGTATGATGAATGTACCCAGATTCCACAGGGGTGCTGCCTCCCTCTAAACAAAGTGGGACAGATTCACTCTAAAAAAAAAAAAGACATGTGCCCCAGGCTTCTCTATGACACACACACACACACACACACACACACACACACACACACACACACACACACACAGATATACAGAACTGTGCTAAACACCAGCCTTCATTTACTTAATTCACAGCCATTCAACATTGTCCAGTCACAATACACTATATTATTACATTACAGATTTATATAAAATATTTGGGCACTTCCTTCAATAATTATTGCCCACTGTCTTCACTGGCATGTTTGTTTACATAGAAAAAACAAATATTTTACCCATTTTGTTCTGTTCTCTTCTATTTATTTAAGATAGTTACAAATGTTCCTATTTAAATTGCAATATCTGAATATTCATTCATTCATTCATTATCTGTAACCACTTATATAATTAATGGTCGCGGTGGGTCCAGAGCCTACCTGGAATCATTGGTCACAAGGCGGGAACACACCCTGGAGGGGGCGCCAGTCCTTGACAGGGCAACACACACTCACACATTCACTCACACACTCACACCTACGGTCACTTTTGAGTCACCAATCCACCTACCAACATGTGGTTTTGGACTGTGGGAAGAAACCGGAGCACCCGGAGGAAACCCACGCAGACACAGGGAGAAAACATCACACTCCTCACAGACAGTCACCTGGAGGAAACCCACACAGACACAGGGAGAACACATCACACTCCTCACAGACAGTCACCCGGAGGAAACCCACGCAGACACAGGGAGAACACACCACACTCCTCACAGACAGTCACCCGGAGGAAACCCACACAGACACAGGGAGAACACATCACACTCCTCACAGACAGTCACCCGGAGGAAACCCACACAGACACAGGGAGAACACACCACACTCCTCACAGACAGTCACCCGGAGGAAACCCACGCAGACACAGGAAGAATACACCACACTCCTCACAGACAGTCACCCGGAGGAAACCCACACAGACACAGGGAGAACAGATCACACTCCTCACAGACAGTCACCTGGAGGAAACCCACTCAGACACAGGGAGAACACACCACACTCCTCACAGACAGTCACCCAGAGGAAACCCACACAGACACAGGGAGAACACATCACACTCCTCACAGACAGTCACCCGGAGGAAACCCACACAGACACAGGGAGAACACACCACACTCCTCACAGACAGTCACCTGGAGGAAACCCACGCAGACACAGGGAGAACACACTACACTCCTCACAGACAGTCACCCGGAGGAAACCCACACAGACACAGGGAGAACACATCACACTCCTCACAGACAGTCACCTGGAGGAAACCCACTCAGACACAGGGAGAACACACCACACTCCTCACAGACAGTCACCCGGAGGAAACCCACACAGACACAGGGAGAACACATCACACTCCTCACAGACAGTCACCCGGAGGAAACCCACACAGACACAGGGAGAACACACCACACTCCTCACAGACAGTCACCCGGAGGAAACCCACACAGACACAGGAAGAACACACCACACTCCTCACAGACAGTCACCTGGAGGAAACCCACACAGACACAGGGAAAACACATCACACTCCTCACAGACAGTCACCTGGAGGAAACCCACTCAGACACAGGGAGAACACACCACACTCCTCACAGACAGTCACCCGGAGGAAACCCACACAGACACAGGGAGAACACATCACACTCCTCACAGACAGTCACCCGGAGGAAACCCACACAGACACAGGGAGAACACACCACACTCCTCACAGACAGTCACCTGGAAGAAAACCCACGCAGACACAGGGAGAACACACCACACTCCTCACAGTCACCCGGAGGAAACCCACGCAGACACAGGGAGAACACACCACACTCCTCACAGACAGTCACCCGGAGGAAACCCACGCAGACACAGGGAGAACACATCACACTCCTCACAGACAGTCACCTGGAGGAAACCCACTCAGACACAGGGAGAACACACCACACTCCTCACAGACAGTCACCCGGAGGAAACCCACACAGACACAGGGAGAACACACCACACTCCTCACAGACAGTCACCTGGAGGAAACCCACGCAGACACAGGGAGAACACACCACACTCCTCACAGTCACCCGGAGGAAACCCACGCAGACACAGGGAGAACACACCACACTCCTCACAGACAGTCACCCGAAGGGAAACCCACGCAGACACAGGAAGAACACATCACACTCCTCACAGACAGTCACCCGGAGGAAACCCACGCAGACACAGGGAGAACACACCACACTCCTCACAGACAGTCACCCGGAGGAAAACCAAGCAGACACAGGGAGAACACACCACACTCCTCACAGACAGTCACCCGGAGGAAACCCACGCAGACACAGGGAGAACACATCACACTCCTCACAGACAGTCACCCGGAGGAAACCCACGCAGACACAGGGAGAACACACCACACTCCTCACAGACAGTCACCCGGAGGAAACCCACGCAGACACAGGGAGAACACACCACACTCCTCACAGACCTCCTGTGTGACTGCGGCACTACCTGCTGCGCCACCCCGCCTCCTATCTGAATATTCTTAATAACTAAACATTTGCTAAACTTTTTGTTTTCTCAGATTTTTTAAGGACTGCAATTGCATTTTCATGCATAATATTATCATTTAATCAGTGGCATAAAATTGTTTTCAAATGATAATACTTTATCACAATTATTTCTGGGATAATATATCACCCACAATAAATGGCTATTGTGACAGGCCCAACACAAGCGATTTCACTTTGTACTCATACACACAGACACAGCAAACAGTAATAAACCATAGTCCTTAAAGCTTTCAGAGTCTAAAGATGCTAACACATACAGAGTGCTTTTTTTCTAGCGCTTCGATGTGCTTTACATCCTTTGAGACATAGGGAAAACTACCCCCAATGTGCAGCGTCCACCTGGACAATGAGTCAACAGTCAATCTGCAGTAGTCTGCTCACCGCACATCCACTATTAGATAAAGGGGAGGCAAGAGGGAACGATTGTGCCAATTAATTTGAAGATGGGAAAGAGTAGGAGGCCAGAAGAGACCACAGAGGCTG
The DNA here is from genome assembly GCF_029633855.1 of Hoplias malabaricus. Classification (NCBI taxonomy): domain Eukaryota; kingdom Metazoa; phylum Chordata; class Actinopteri; order Characiformes; family Erythrinidae; genus Hoplias; species Hoplias malabaricus. The sequence continues at coordinate 5,054,189 of NC_089805.1, read as the reverse complement.
AGTTAGCAAGATGGTGCGGTAACACCATGACTCTGTTTGAGGGAGCACACTTTTGCGGTGCCATTTGTTCAGTACAGTGTCCCTGTCACTGCACTCTGGCATTGGGATCCACCCAGACAACCCCACCACCCCCACCACTGCTCTCAGTGCCATCGCAAAACAGCCCCCTGTAGGAGAGACTGTGACTCCATCGGCTGTAGCACTGAGTGATGGACAGCTACGCCTGGCTGCTGAGTGGCTAAATAAAAGTGACGGGACGGTTCCTAGCCACATCCCCTTGGTCCAGTTTGGCTAGGCCCCTGGTGTACGACTTGGGTATATATTCAAAGATAAGATTTCCTCAATCCAAGCTCTGGAACATTACAATGTCTAACTTGTGTTATGATCAGTGCCATATCCTGTGTCAACTAGGCGCTATATCAGCATTTTAGCATTTCATGTAGTCATTAACAGCTGAATGTCAAATCCAAATACATTTAAATTAACAATTAATTGAAATTCCTCATTTCAAGTCAAATTCAAAAATAAAACATTGCTTTTTGAAAACTGTCTTGTAGTTGCAATTGATTTTGCTGCTTTTCCCCACCAGCTTCACAATTTTATTCACCCTCTTCTGCTCCCTCTAGCAGGTAGTGTCACACGGGACCTGGAGGTTGTGAGTTCGATTCCCACTCCGGGTGACTGTCTGTGAGGTGTGTGGTGTGTTCTCCCTGTGTCTGCGTGGGTTTCCTCCGGGTGACTGTCTGTGAGGAGTGTGGTGTGTTCTCTCTGTGTCTGCGTGGCTTTCCTCCGGGTGACTGTCTGTGAGGAGTTTGGTGTGTTCTCCCTGTGTCTGTGTGGGTTTCCTCCAGGTGCTCTGGTTTCCTCTCACAGTCCAAAAACACACGTTGGTAGGTGGATTGGCGACTCAAAAGTGTCCGTAGGTGTGAGTGAGTGAATGTGTGTGAGTGTGTGTGTGTGTTGCCCTGTGAAGGACTGGCGCCCCCTCCAGGGTGTATTCCCGCCTTGCACCCAATGATTCCAGGAAGGCTCTGGACCCACACTCTAAAAAGAGAAGAGTTGAACCAACTTAATTGAATTGCTTCAATTGGTAACAAGTAATTCAATTAAGTTTATCCAACTTAATTTTTTAAGTTCAACCTTCAAAAACTTAAAAAATTAAGTTGGATAAACTTAATTGAATTACTTGTTACCAATTGAAGCAATTCAATTAAGTTGGTTCTTTTTAGAGTGCACCGTGACCCTGAACTGGATAAGGGTTACAGAGAATGAATGAATGAATGAATGAATGAATGAATGAATGTAGGAATATACTTTATCTATTTTCTGCAAACTGATTGGCTCTTTTGTTGAAGCATGAACAGACCATGAACAGACTCGCATTCATATTTCAACGGGTGATCTGATTGGCTGAGTAGCGTCACATTTGATATATACAATGCATGCAATTGGTCTGTGAGTTTCCTGGACCTCTAAACCTGTAGCATAAAGGCTAGAAATGTTACACCAGTTAGAGTAAACACTCTGATTAAAATAAAATATTTCTCTTTATTTGATCAGTTATAGTCCAGGTCTAGTATAGACCTCTGGTGTAGGAGGTCTCTGATCCAGATCCTGGCCAGGTTCACCATGCTTAGCTTAGATCTCCATATTCAGATGCTCTAGCTGCTGGCAGATCTTTCCATCTTTACACAACTCAAAGCTCTGGTTCTGAAAGTGCTGTCTAGAGGCTGTTCATGGAAAAGGAAATAGACAAAAAAGAATAATGGCAACTTACACAAGCACTTCATTACATTCCATGCATTTGCGAGATTACACAAGCAGCCAGTGCACAATGGAACATCTGGGGGCACCTTAAAGGAGCTGAATTCACCCATTTTAAGGAGTGTCTACAAATGTTTGGACCTGTAGTGCATGTAGACGTCATTGTTGAAGGCAGTGTAAGGTTGTTTTGTGTGTTTTGCCACAAAAAAAGTCACAGAATTGCAGTCAGTCAAGGCAAAGATGTCTCAAACAGGATTTTCATCTATGCCTTCCTTCAGAAGAGGCCTGTGTTGAATGGCAGACTACATATAGCATAAGAATCTCGTTTAGTTACTGTCCCATCGAGGTAAACACGGTCACAATGGCCTCCACTAAAGTAAAGCTCAGCTTGTGTTAAGACTCTAAAAGGCCTTTCTATACGACAATGGCTAAATCGATGCAGTCTTGAGTGCAGTGCCGACTCTATAAGCTACAGACCTGTGTTTACCAAAGTTGTTGTGCTGCTGTAGGTTTACAGGGAACATCCTTCAGTTTTTTCCACAATGTTTCCAACCCTGGACATAACTTTGTTGCTTCCTTAACATACAAAGCAAAGCTGAACTCAAAATGGAGCTTGTTTATCTTGTTGGTTCATGTCCTGGTTCGTATTCTTTAAAACACGGAATTTGTATGTAAGCTTTGTGAGATATGACAATGTGAATTAATGTCTATAACCATGGAAACTAATAATAACCCATAATACTACATCATATGTTCCCAGCCCAACCGTAGTTCTTACCAATCATTGAGAACATGGAACTAGTTTATGCCCTACGACATATTGACTCCTGAGTCAACTCATCAACACAAGGACAGACACATGTGCAGAAGTAGAACTTCTGGTCATTTGCTACCAACAGTCATGCACCATTTCCCTAAAATAGAACAGCTATGACCTAGGGGGATCCAGTTGTTACATTTTAAAGGGGATGGGATAGCAGAAATGATCAGATTAGCTTCTAGTATGTTTTACACCAGAATGATTCAAGAGTCTAATTGAACATGAAATGGGATTCACTTCATAAGGCAGTGCTTCAGTGCACACTGCTGGAGCCTCATCTGCACTGAGGGGATGTGGAGAGGACGATACCTAAACTAACGCCTCATACGTTAAAACGCTTCCCCAAAGCGTACAGATGAATCAGTTGAATCTGATTCTGATTCATTTAACGGTTTGAAAGAAACCGTTCAGCAGAATACGAGAAGGGTGGAATGGTGGGGAGTGTCACACGGCTCAAGGCTCAAGGGTCTTAAGGTTCAGTCCATTCCTCGGTGTGTGAGGAGTGTGGTGTGTTCTCCCTGTGTCTGCGTGGGTTTCCTCCGGGTGACTGTCTGTGAGGAGTGTGGTGTGTTCTCCCTGTGTCTGTGTGGGTTTCCTCCGGGTGACTGTCTGTGAGGAGTTTGGTGTGTTCTCCCTGTGTCTGTGTGGGTTTCCTCCAGATGCTCCAGTTTCCACCCGCAAACTTAAAACACACTGGCGGTAGGTGCATTGTCCATGGATGTGAATGTGTGTGATTGGATGAGTGTGTAATGCCCTGTGGTGGACTATGGTTTGCCAAGTTCTTATGTCCAGTGATACCAGGTAGGCTCCTGACCCACAGTCACCCTGATCACGGTGAAATGAGTAAACAATTATATGTAGAAATTACCCCTTGCACCAAAAGAAAAACAAAAAAAGAAAAAAACAAATTGCACATTAAATCGGCAATGCATCCCATAATGCCCACCTAATATGTTCACGTATATTTAGCCTCCATAAAGACTGTGAAAGTATTTTTAAAATATTAGGTAATATAAATCCTAAATGTGATAAATGCATGCGCTTGCATCATATTAATATTAAAATGTTTGGTGTGTTCTCTCTGTGTCTGCGTGGGTTTCCTCCGGGTGACTGTCTGTGAGGAGTGTGGTGTGTTCTCTCTGTGTCTGTGTGGGTTTCCTCCGGGTGACTGTCTGTGAGGAGTGTGGTGTGTTCTCTCTGTGTCTGCGTGGGTTTCCTCCGGGTGACTGTCTGTGAGGAGTGTGGTGTGTTCTCTCTGTGTCTGCATGGGTTTCCTCCGGGTGACTGTCTGTGAGGAGTTGGTAGGTGGATTGGTGACTCAAAGTGTCTGTAGGTGTGTGTGTGTGTGTGTGTGTGTGTGTGTGTGTTGCCCTGTGAAGGACTGGTGCCCCCTTCAGAGTGTGTTCCTGCCTTGCGCCCAGTGATTCTGATGTAGGTTACAGATCCACCACGATCCTGAACTGGATAAGCGCTTACAGACAATTAATATATTTATGAATTTTTACAGATAGCGGATTTTAATTATCTTCTAAAATATATAATGTGCAAAATATTTAGTAATGTTCAAATAAAATAGGTTTTGCTGCAAAAAATGGTCAACAGTGCGGATGTTACCCAAAATTACTCATTGCAGTTGATGACTGAATTTTTTTATGTTGCAAATCTTATACAGTTTACTTAAAATAAATAAATTACAGTGTGGGTTTTGTGGCTAAAGCTAGGAGAATGTGATCTACAGGAATGTAGATAAGTAGATATGCGTTCTCCACAGAGCCCTGACCACTACCCTGTTAAACCCCAATGATTTAGAAGGTGGATTATGAACCAGGCTCTCATTCAACAGCAGTGACTCACCCCAGAAGTGTATGGAATGGGCTTTCCCACACACACTTGAACATGGAAGATGTTACAGTAATTCATTCATTCATTATCTGTAACCCTTATCCAGTTCAGGGTCACGGTGGGTCCAGAGCCTACCTGGAATCATTGGGCGCAAGGCAGGAATACACCCTGGAGGGGGTGCCAGTCCTTCACAGGGCAACACACACACACACACACACACACACACACACACACACACACGGACACGGACACTTTTGAGTCGCCAATCCACCTACCAGCGTGTGTTTTTTGGACTGTGGGAGGAAACCGGAGCACCCGGAGGAAACCCACGCAAACACAGGGAGAACACACCACACTCCTCACAGACAGTCACCCGGAGGAAACCCACACAGACACAGGGAGAACACACCACACTCCTCACAGACAGTCACCCGGAGGAAACCCACGCAGACACAGGGAGAACACACCACACTCCTCACAGACAGTCACCCGGAGGAAACCCACACGGACACAGGGAGAACACACCACACTCCTCACAGACAGTCACCCGGAGGAAACCCACGCAGACACAGGGAGAACACACCACACTCCTCACAGACAGTCACCCGGAGGAAACCCACACGGACACAGGGAGAACACACCACACTCCTCACAGACAGTCACCCGGAGGAAACCCACGCAAACACAGGGAGAACACACCACACTCCTCACAGACAGTCACCCGGAGGAAACCCACACAGACACAGGGAGAACACACCACACTCCTCACAGACAGTCACCCGGAGGAAACCCACGCAGACACAGGGAGAACACACCACACTCCTCACAGACAGTCACCCGGAGGAAACCCACACGGACACAGGGAGAACACACCACACTCCTCATAGACAGTCACCCGGAGGAAACCCACGCAGACACAGGGAGAACACACCACACTCCTCACAGACAGTCACCCGGAGGAAACCCACACGGACACAGGGAGAACACACCACACTCCTCACAGACAGTCACCCGGAGGAAACCCACACGGACACAGGGAGAACACACCACACTCCTCACAGACAGTCACCCGGAGGAAACCCACGCAGACACAGGGAGAACACACCACACTCCTCACAGACAGTCACCCGGAGGAAACCCACACGGACACAGGGAGAACACACCACACTCCTCACAGACAGTCACCCGGAGGAAACCCACGCAAACACAGGGAGAACACACCACACTCCTCACAGACAGTCACCCGGAGGAAACCCACACAGACACAGGGAGAACACACCACACTCCTCACAGACAGTCACCCGGAGGAAACCCACGCAGACACAGGGAGAACACACCACACTCCTCACAGACAGTCACCCGGAGGAAACCCACACGGACACAGGGAGAACACACCACACTCCTCACAGACAGTCACCCGGAGGAAACCAACGCAGACACAGGGAGAACACCACACTCCTCACAGACAGTCACCCGGAGGAAACCCACACAGACACAGGGAGAACACACCACACTCCTCACAGACAGTCACTGGGAGCGGGACTCGAACCCACAACCTCCAGGTCCCTGGAGCTGTGTGACTGCGACACCTACCTGCAGCACCACCGTGCCACCCTGTTACAGTAATATTATTAATAATAATAGCAGTTCCACTCATTAGCGTCTAAGATAGCAAGCCACTAAGCAACAAGCAGCAAAAAAAACAAACAAAAAAACCCCAAAAAACAAACAACAGATAGACATCTGTCTGTAGAAAGACAACTCTTCATTTACGCCCCGGTTTTTTAGAATAGAATCAAGCTGAAGATCATGTGCCTAAGCAGTTCAGGTCATCTACTGTATCCCAGACCGAAATGACACAGAGGTCTAATGTCTCACTTGAGGGTCCAGGTCACGGGGTCACTCTTAGTGCTGAGCGAACAACACGCGCGGTAAAACAAAGACATAACTGCAAATGAAACGACCGCGCTCAAGCTTTACTGCAGCTTCTGCGAGTTCCTCGCACCGAGCAGTAAAGGAACGTCAGCACAAAGCTGACAACTCGGCCGAAACAAAGTGCCCCATTTGCATAAGCATGATGGCGATCGATAGAACACCGGCCATAAATGACACTGGCCGATATGGTTATTGAATTTTGCTTTTAATTAAAAAACAAACTGCTGCCCTCTGTGTCAAAGGCTCTACGGGCCACTGCGGATGAGCTGATGAAGAAGGAAAGAAAGGAAGGTAGCAAGAAATAAAGGAGAAACAAAAAAGGGACTCGTCCGTGTCAGCAACACGTCCATCAAAATCAGTCGCACAAAGGACAGCCGCTTATAAATGGAACTGGATTTCATTTCACCTCTTAGTTTAAGTACAGTGATTATAATGGGGAACTGTCATAGGTCTAATGACTGTACGGTGTATAATAGGACACTGGTCAACAACTGACACTGTTACATTCATTCATTCATTCATTATCTGTAACCCTTATCCAATTCAGGGTCGGGGTGGGTCCAGAGCCTACCTGGAATCATTGGGCACAAGGCGGGAATACACCCTGGAGGGGGCGCCAGTCCTTTACAGGGCGACACACACACACACACACATTCACTCACACACTCACACCTACGGACACTTTTGAGTCGCCAATCCACCTACCAACGTGTGTTTTTGGACTGTGGGAGGAAACCGGAGCACCCGGAGGAAACCCACGCAGAGAAATAAAATAAATAAAAAATAATTCACATATAAAACAAGCTCCATTTAGTCAACATTAAAATGACATGGCAGGAAAATGAAAGCACAATATGAGGTGACTGATCGAAGGTAGAATTGTTAATATAAAGAAGCATTTACAGAAAATCAATGTGAACCAAAGCCTACACCTCCCATAACATCCAGACATTTCCAAAATGCAACCGATACAGAGTGATACACCAATGATATTTCCAATTATTAGTACACAAACTAAGACAAAACCTCAGTACAACCAAGTCCTGCTGTTTCTAATCTTTAGAGCTAAGATTTCTCTGCCAAATATTTTTGACTTTTGTTATTGTTAAAATGTGTAAATAATAATAATAATAATAATTCCCTAAGAAAGTTGTGTATTTGACTATGTAGTTACACATTAATTAATATATAATAACAATGCAACTATAGTTTCGTTTTCTGTTGTATATGGTTTACAGAAGTAGATTGTGTAAATATTATTTATTATTATGCAATTACACACGTGTTTGAAATACAGTCTTTCTCTTATGCAATTACACATTCACAACAGGGTAATAAAGTGAGGGTTATAAAGTTGTAATGCATATTTAACATTCAGTGAACTTGCTATGTACTTCTATGTACTGCTCTGTTCCAACATTTCAACACTTCTCCACCTCAGAGCGTTACTCTCCTGCTCTTAAGTCATCAACAGGGAAATCTCAAGCTCTATTTTTAGATATACATCGCTCCTTATTGGGCAAAAATAAGCCCTAAAATATTAATGCAGTCATCAGGCTCCTGATTGGCTCACAGAGCAGCGGGACGGTGAAGGAGTGAAAGAGTAGAAATGGAGGGAGGAGGATGATGTTAGTGATGATGGAAAAGTGAGAGAGAGAGAGAGAGAGAGAGAGAGAGAGAGAGAATATATCATACCAGTACTAAAATAGTCCATGCTAATCACAAAACACACACACACACACACACACACACACATGACATTCACACACACACACATGACATTCACACAGCTCTGTGGTTAAATTATGGCTGCATCAACAGTGTTGCATTATGTGTGTTTTAAAACAAATAATTCATCAGCTCAATCTCTCTCTCTCTCTCTCTCTCTCTCTCTCTCTCTCACACACACACACACACACACATATGCTCTCTCTCTTTCTCTCTCTCTCTCTCTCTCTCTCCCACAAAGATCCCCGTTTATTTCTCTGTGGAGACCTAACCACAACTCCCTCTCTCTCCCCCTCTCTCTCCCTCTCTCTCTCTCTCTCCCTCCCTCTCTCTCTCTCTCTCTCTCTCTCTCTTTCTCTCCCTCTCCCTCTCCACCCCTCTCCCTCTCTCTCTCTCTGCCCTCCCCCTCACCTCCTACATTTTACCCCTCCTGCCACGGCCCCTGATTAGCTCCATAAATTTTCTGAAAATCAGTCAATGGCCATAACACTAATATCGCTCTGTTGGTCCATTTTCCCTTTTACAGGTCCCAGGACACACGAGGCCCTACCTCAGTAAAGCCCACCACAGTGCACCCGCTGCCTGCTCTCTCCCCCTCAGCAGCTGCTGCCTAAGGTCTGCCCAATAATTGGTCAAAACCAACCTAAAGGAAGTAAAAACACATCAATAAAATCAGCCAAAACATAACAACCATGAAACTTGATTAAGGCATTTGCACTTTTCACCGCACCCCCACCCCGCCCCCCACACACTCACACACTCAAACAAAGTCACTCACACACTAACACCTGACGACCATTTCATACCCTCACCCTGTCACTCACACGAAGCACCATGCTTGTGTGTGTGTGTGTGTGTGTGTGCGCGCGCGTGTGTGTGTGTGTGTGTGGGAGGGGTTACAATGTGTGTGGAGTGTGAGTGTGACTGACCGTGTTAAGCAGACCAAAGGCTTTTACTGCACACTTCTCACTTTCCATACACCGTACTCTGACGTTGATTTCCCTGGAGAAGATCTGTCTTCCTCACTTAAGGAAAAGCACTCTCTCTCGCTCTCCCATTACCAGTGAGTGTGTGTGTGTGCGTGTGTGTGTGTGTGTGTGTGTGTGTGTGTGTGTGTGTGTGTGTGTGTGTGTGAAATTCGTTTAGTGAAGAACTGCTGTTAGCAGTTAATCGCGATTAGCCAGGTGCTACAGTTAGGTTAGAAACGCATGTTTACAGGTATGTGTGTGTGTGTGTGTGTGTGCATGTGTGCACGTGTGTGCATGTGTGTTGTGGGGACCAAACCCTGTTTATACACTTACCATTACTTTGTGAGGACTTGTCTTTCTTGTGGGGGCCACCACGTAAATCCTAACATTTGTGAGGTGAGGAAAAAATGTTGAGTTGCCACAAAAGTAATAGAAGTCTATGTGATGTCCCCACAATTCACAAATACAAAATTGTGTGTGTGTGTGGTCAGAAATATGCCCACAGATGCAGAATGCTAAAGAACCAGCTCAGCTCTATGGAGATCAACTGAAAGGGTGAATATGTTGGTCCGAATTTACACAGAATTTTAGGAATTCAGGTGTTGAGGGAGGTATTAAACGGACTGGACTCCTGGACCTTTAGCGCTTGCAATGTCCATCCAAACTTACATGTTAACATAGCATTGGGAGTCTAGCCCAAGGACAAAGGAGTGGGTGGAGGATCTTGAGGCTTTGCTTTTGTCCTGTGATTTTCCACATAGTGCTATTGGAAATAGCCCTGTTTCAAGTAAACATCACTGGATCTGATCTTCTGACCTACACATTTGTTTACATTCAGTGCTGTGTGTTTTAAGGTGGAACTGTGTGTTTGAGAACTCCAGTTGTTTAGTTTTGTGTTTAATTTAGTGTCATTTCCATCTACAGCAAAAAATAAGTCAATACTGCCCACTTATGGAGCAGGACTAGAGCAATAGCCTCATCTCTGTTCATGCTTTTCAATGTTTAGAGGTCCAAAACGATAGAAAGCCTAGCATCCTGGACCTAGACCCTTTTTTTTTTTTTTTACAAAATTACGTGACCCTGGGCTTCTGGGTTCAGACTGGAGAGCAGCAAATGTTGAGAAACGATGAATGCCACCTTTAATGCTAAGAAACAATTACAAACAATGTGTTTTATTATTGGCAGCCTTGTATCCACCTTAAAAGGTGCAGCCATTACTGATGTTTACCAAAAATGTGGCAGCAGTGACATTCTGACAGTTGCAGAACTTTCCAGTCCACCTTAAACAGTGCAGTATTTAAGGTGAAATGGTTAATTCTACCTGCCACTTTATAATCTCTGTTCCATTTAAAGTTGAATGAAAAGTAATTATGTGAGAAACATTTAAGGTGGAATGGAGAATTCTACCATGGCTACAGTTATTTTGGCTCCTTTTAAGGTGGAACTGAACATTCTGTAGGGGTCAGAATGTAACTGATGCACTATTAAAGGTGGAGAGGAAATGTTGTTGCTCTTTAAGTGGATGTTGGTAAACACCAGTAGCAGCACATCTTAAGGTGGAAAGGCAAGGTTTGATTCACAGTTTAGTTTAGGGTTAGGTTTAGCATTGTGTTTAGGGTTTAGGATTAGAGGAAGTTTTCAGGCTGATATTCGGTTGCCAGGTCTTCATGTGAAAATCAACAGACTTAAACTATACACATTTGAAGAGCGTCAAATGTCCAAAGAGTGAAACAATGATGATGTATGAAAGCCTAGGGCCAGTGCAAGGATTCATCTGACCCTGGAGAGTGAGCCAACAATCTGTAACCGCACACACACACACACACACACACACACACACACACACACACACACACACACATTCATATATAGATTTGGAAACAATCTCAAGTTATTTATTTGTGTGTGTGTGTGTGTGTGTGTGTGTGTGTGTGTGTGTGTGTGTGGAGCATGGGAGAGAGAGTTAGAGGTAATTGCCCTGCAGAAGAACATCTGCTTCCTGGATAAATATTACAATGCAGAGAGCGAGAGAGAGAGAGAGAGAGAGAGAAGTAACCGAATCTCCCCTGTGTAGGTGTTATTAATTTACCCTCCTACACACACTGCCAAAAAATTATATGTCCTTTTGTTTATATTTTCATAACTTTTCAAGCACCCCCTCATCCACCCCCACAGCCTAAGTTCTTGGGAACATCTAAGTACGTGTGAGGTACAAATATCACGGTGCAGTCGGCCCACCCAGTCTTCTCTAGATTACTTCTCATACCAAATGGAAAGGCGGTGAATAGGTGTTACACTGTACACTAGCAAAGGGGGTGAAACAGCTCATGTAGCCAAGGAGCAAAATGAAAGGCCACACAGACGATTGTGGAGAACTGCTGTTCTCACAGCAAAACAAAGCTCAGCATCTTTTAAAGTGGAATTGTTTGAGTAAGGGGCAGCACGGTGGCGCAGCAGGTAGAGTCACAGTGATACAGCTCCAGGGCCCTGGATGTTGTGAGTACCACTCCGGGTGACTGTCTGTGAGGAGTGTTGTGTGTTCTCCCTGTGTCTGCGTGGGTTTCCTCCGGGTGACTGTCTGTGAGGAGTGTGGTGTGTTCTCCCTGTGTCTGCGTGGGTTTCCTCCGGGTGACTGTCTGTGAGGAGTGTGGTGTGTTCTCCCTGTGTCTGCGTGGGTTTCCTCCGGGTGACTGTCTGTGAGGAGTGTGGTGTGTTCTCCCTGTGTCTGCGTGGGTTTCCTCCGGGTGACTGTCTGTGAGGAGTATGGTGTGTTCTCTCTGTGTCTGTGTCTGTCCTCACAGACAGTCACCCGGAGTGGGACTCGAACCCACAACATCCATGTCCCTGGAGCTGTGTGACTGCGCCACTACCTGCTGCTCCACCGTGCCGCCCAGTAATGTAACAGCAACAGCACTAAAAAATCAATACAGGGGGTCCTCAACTTACGACGTTGATTTGTTCCTACGTCGCGTCGTAAACCGATTTTCGGTGTAAGTCGGAACAAACGTACATACTGTACGTAAATAACATACTGTAAGCACTTATCCTATCCTCACACCTATCCTCCTCGGTCCCGAGCCGCGTAACCGTGTATTCTTCTGCCGCGCCACGCACACCAAACACGAAGTTCACGTTACGACGTTTACGACGCAAAACCACTTAAGTTGAAACACGACTTTATACAGTAAATGGGAGATGTGTCGTAACCACGAAACATTGTAACTCAGGACTGACGTAACCCAAGGACCTCCTGTGCTCACTTAAGCAGGAAAAGAGCAACATCCTCACTTCTTTTTCATGCTTTTTCAACGTTTGGAGGTCCTTCGATTGTTTCCACATTTATACGAGCCAGGTGTAAAAATCATGAACGTGACTTTTAAGGGGACGCTTTTGAAATGGTGGGAGGCTACAGTGCGGTCCACCTGCTCATCACTTCATACGTGCAGAGTCAGTGTAGGGCTCTGTAGTCATGCTCTTGGTGGGGTGTAGGACTCATGGATATTGACAGCCAGTTGTTCTAGGGTAGGTTCTAGCTAATATCTGAGTAAATGTGAGGTCAGTGTGTAGAGTAGAATCTATCTAGCTCCAGTGAATAAAGGGTTAATTACCAAGACTTCACTTAAAAGTTTAAAGGAGATGGCAATGTCGGTGAAACACATGAGGTGAAGAATCTAAAGGCTCTGAAATCCCTCCATGCTCTCGACCCCCAACACACACACACACACACACACACACACACACACTCCATGTTAAAAAAAAAAAAAATGTTTAGTAGAGAACAAGTTAAAGCTGCTCTCAGGTCAGTGTAAAGGCACGGAGCCGCAAGGCCCTAAAGCAGAACCACTGGATTATTCATACAGCCGACTGCAGCTTTTAACCCAGACACACCACAGTTCAGTGCACACACAAGCGCACACACACACACACACACACACACACACACACACAGACACATAGACACACACAAATATTAGAGCACTAGTTACCCAACAGAAAACTCTTTAGAAACTGTACAAGGGCTCACACACACACACACACACACACACACACACACACACACACACACACACACATACACTTTGCAGCACTTTCCTCACAATTTCAATTACATCACTGTCTGAATCAAGTCCATCTCTCTCTCTCTCTCTCTCTCTCTCTCTCTCTCTCTCTCTCTCTCCCTCCCTCACTTTCTCTCTCTCTCTCTCTCTCTCTCTCTCTCACTCTCTCTCTCTCTCCCTCATTCCGACAGGAAAGAAGAGAGTGATGTATAATTGAGTGATTTGCAGAGGCATCAGCAGGAAATAGAGGCGTGATGGAGGACAGCAACACACAGAAAAAACACACACTCACACAGAGCACAACCATCCCACAGCACCTTTAAAAAACAGATCAAAAACGCTATGAGGAAAAAAACAGTATCCAGAAAAACAAAGTACACGTTATTAATGTGTCGTTACAACAGTGTCGTCACGGTAAAAGCGTATGAACCCAGAGTTCACTAAGGCACTAGTTGTGTAAAAAGTTCAAACATGACAGCTGTGTACAGCAGGTCTTTCCTGGACATACGCCTACTGTTCTAATGAGTGATGCTGTAGGCACCCACCCAAACCACGGCTGTCACCACACTCTAAAAAATGATTCTTGTGTCCAGTAATTATTGCTCATTAAAATGAAAAGATTTTACCTAAAATAACATTTTTTTAAGTTCGCTTAATTAAAAGAATAAAAGCAGCCCAATATTTTGTGTGTTTACTATATTCAGAATTTTGCAGAAATATTGCATATAAATTGCGATGTTTCTTTGCAAATGTCAGTGTGACTACAGAATTGAGTAAACGTTACTAAATATTTTAAGACTTTTTGGGACACCACGTGACTAAGGACGTTGGCGCAAAGAAGAAAAAATTTGGACCACATGCATAACATCCCAAGGAAGGATTGCATAGGTAAGAGCACATTGACTGATCATTGAAGTGTTTACAGACCGTTTTCAGTCGTTTTTGAGTTTGAACATTTGATATGTGGCTGTTAACAGTGTGTTCTCGTGTGTGGAGCTGCGTCTTTAAAAACAGTTCAAACGCTCAAACTAAGCTAACGGTCATCAGATCTGTGTGCATAAACACTCTAAAGGTTTAATATCCTAATTACAACCGCATTTTACTCTTCCAAAAAGCGGCCTAGACGGCCTTTAGTCTTTTTGAAGTTTCGTCTCAAATCACTCCTTCTTCTCTGTGCGGTGCACTTTCTAGGTCATGAAATAGCAGCACATCCACCCAAAGACTGCACGATATGTCTGAATTAAATGAATGTGTAATGTACAGTAGGTTAGCCAACTCTGTATGTACCACTTTGTCACTACTCGATAAGCTACGGTTAAAGTAGTGCACTATGCAGTGGGGAGTGGTTTGAGAAAGTGACGGTGGTTTCCACTCTTCAGTGCAATCGTTGTGCAGGCTGGTGAAAAGTAAAAAGAGAACTGGGCAGAGTAAACATGAGAGTATCTCCATACAGTTCGTTTGTGTGTTCATTCATTTTGAGCTGCTGCTAGAGACGCAGCCCTACAGTAAAATGCGTTGTCTCCCGACTGGAAGTAAGTTCGTAATCTACTAAAATTAAATAAACTAAAATTACATCTCCTTAATAAACTGGGATGCTGTAAAAATGTCTGACTAATTTTAGGGCAGATACATTTCAGTTTAATAGGTAAAGAGCCAAACTGTATATTTTACGCGGTCAAATGCCTCGTTCCTCGAAGCTAATGGCGGTCGTACCTCGCCAGTGACCCACACTGTGTTTATCTGGAGTCAGTGTGCAGCTGCAGGTGGATGGTTTAATTTTTCCGAAGCAGACTTCAGATGTTCAGTGTGACCTGCTTTAGTGTAAATTTAGGAGAGCTCCGCAGCCATACACCCATAATGTTAAATAAAAAGGTCTTACCCAAACCCAGTACTTCACCCAAAACGAGGCAGGTAAACCAGCATAACCACTGAATGCCCATGAATTTAAAATGGCAGGTAGATTAGACATTATACATTGCAGTGTATTTATAATTGTCAGCTCAAATTAATAGTGTTTATCTAAATGACTTTGAGCAATATGAACTGATAAATGTTTTCCTTTGTTTTATCTAATTCAGGGAAGCCTTTTTTGATCAGATACCATCTGAGTTACGGTAAGAACATCAGCATTTTTGTGTTTAAAATCAGAGTGTTGGAGTGATCTTTGAGATCCCTACACTCCTCCCTTGTTGGTCCACCTTGTAGATGTAAAGTCAGAAACAGTAGCTCATCTGTTGGTGCACAGTGTGTGTTGGTCGTCCTCTAGTCTTTCATCAGTGACACGGGACACTGTTGGCTGGATAATATTTGGTTCGATTAAAGAACAGGATAATAAAGTATGAAGAGAAACATATATGGGCTACATTCTGTAATTGTAGAAAGTCCTCCTATATCGTAAGTAGACCTGTTAGTGTTTATATTTGTATTATTTCACTATAGCCACATATTACAAAGCATGTGTAGTTATTTTTGTCCTCTTTAGGATTACATGAAGTGGACATGTAAAATTTGTCAAATACAAGTTTCAAGGAGAGGAGCTCTACTTAAACATTATAGAATTGATCATGACTGTTTAGGACGCCACCAATCACAGCCTTGTCCACACTTTGAATGTCCTTGCACTTTCAAGACTCATAGTTCTCTGCGATCACACTTGGCAAGACATCATTTCCCAGATGGGTCGATAAGCAGAGAGCACCTTTCTTTCTGTTGTCAAAATTGTGGATCAAAGAGATTCACAACAGAGAAGGATTTTTTTGCTCATGTAAGACGTCATCTGAGTCAGCAGGAAACAGTTGACTGTGTTTTCAATGCTTGTGACTTTAAGACAAATGTGTATGGGACATTTGCAGCTCACAAGAGCAGAAAACACACTCCTTATTCAGCCAGAGATTTTAAATGTGCAGTTCTGCAGAGAAACTCAGATGCATGTAATGCTGTTGATAGTGTAACTGATACAGAAGATACTACTGAAAACAATTTCTTGACTTTTGATGAGGAGAGTGAACCTTTACAGAATACTTGTGTGAAAAAGCTTGGTTCATTGCTGCTTAAATTGGAAAGCCTCTTCCATGTATCAGGAAATTGTGTGGATGAGTTAGTTGAGGACTTGCAGTTCATTTCATCTGTAGCATCAGCTCAAGATTTTAAAAATATTATTGAGCGAACTTTGGAGAAACACGGTTGCATACTTGCTGCATCAGTAATTACATTTTGTATTGGCCAGCGCTCAGATTTTCAGCTGAAGGAAGTACGCACAGGTGAATTTCAGTTGAGGACTGAACAGGAGCACTTATTGCATGTTCAAACAGTGCTCCATGACCAAAGTCGTTCCCACTGCTGTGGTGTCAAAAAACAATGTGTGCTGACTGAAAAACTGACTAACTTTCATGTCTTGAAAGGGTATCCACCAGATATACTACATGATCTTTTTGAAGGGATTGTTCCTCTTGAAATAGCCTTATGTCTGAAAGTGTTCATTGAGAAAAAATATCTGACTTTGTCAGTGGTCAATGATTCCATCAAACATTTTCCATTTAAATGGGCAGACAAAACTAACTCTCCAAAGTCAGTACCTCTCACATTTGCAACTAGAAAGAGCATTGGAGGAAATGCTCACGAAAACTGGGCCCTGTTAAGATTTCTGCCATTTCTTATTGGAATGAAAGTACCAGTTGATGAACCAGCATGGTTACTTTTAATGGATCTGAAAGAAATTGTTGAGCTGGTTGTTGCTCCAGTCCATACCAAAGAGACCATTTGCTACCTAGGTATCAAAATATCAGAGCACAGACATAGATATTTGCATGTCTTCCCAGGTGAAAAACTGATACCAAAGCATCATTTTCTGGAGCATTATCCAGATTTGATACAGGCCTTTGGTCCTCTTGTGGCTATGTGGACAATGCGTTTCGAGGCTAAACATAGTTTTTTTAAACGTGTGGTCCGGCATACAAATTCTTTCAGAAACATTTTGCTATCTCTTGCGACTAAACATCAGCTAGCAATGGCCTATCAGTCACAGGATTGTAGTTTCTCAAAACCAGACCTGTCTGTTTCTCATATTTCTCTTGTGCCTTTGGATTTGTTGAAGACTGATATGCAAGAAGAAATACTAATCAAATTCCCAAATCAGACATCAGTACAGTTGGCTAACTCTGTGTCCTGCTATGGAACAAAATACTGTGCAGGTATGATACTGGCCCATGGCTGTACTGCAGGGCTCACAGATTTTGTGCAGATTCACCAAATTGTTATTGTTGAGAATGTTGTTGGATTTATCGTGAAGACCCGTGTATCCTGGTATGATGAACACATGAGATCATTTCAGCTGGAAAAACCAGGACATCTCAAATTCTTTCTCCAGAGCGAATTGAATGACACTGTGCCATTAGCTGCATACAATGTTGGGGGGAAATGTATGGTTACCCTGAAGCGCCACATTGATGTTTCATTCTAGTGGATCAACTTTGAATGTTGAGAAATAACTGTTTTTTGTTTGTGAATATGTTACTGTGCTGCCTGTCTAACGATTTAGTTTTCCCCTTATTTGCAACAGACTCACAAAATGTCACCAGCAACGCTTCGAGTGATGATAAAACATGATGCACATAAATTGAGCCTACCTTCTGGGATTCCTGATTCAGTTGAAGAACTGGAGAGGGTAGTGAAAGAGACATTTAATTTACCTGCAAACTTTGCTCTGCATTATATGGATGCAGATTTTGGAGATTTTTTTTCTGTAACTACTACAGCCACTTTGAAAGACAGAGACACCATTAAGGTTGTTTTTGTGGAGCCTTTGTTGATCACCTTAAGAGCAATTGACAGCCCTCAGTATATGTCCACTCCATCTCAAGATGCCTTATCAACACTGTCTTCATTAAGCTCATCTGATGCTGTATCAACTGAGTCTTCTGTCAACTCATCAGCTGCCTCATCTGTTCAGTATGGATCATCAGATGACACAGTGTTGCTGTCCCCCCTGAAGACTCAAGGGATGCGGTCACAACATTGGCCAATGCAGTTTGACATTCCTGAATTTCCATATGAGACAGAGCTGATTCTGCAAACTGGAAATGAAGAGTTCCTTAAAACTGGAGTTCTTTTGAATGATCACAGTGTGAGATCTCAAGTTTCTGATGCACTAGTCAAAAAAATGTTCCAGCATTGTGCATACCCCACCAGCAAGCAGATATGTGCAGTTGCGCAGACACTAATAGAAAAGTATCAGTGTCTGAGGGAGCCTGGATCATTGTCTGGGTATGATGGCTGGTTATCCAGATTGAAGAATAAGATGGCCAATTATAGGAGGAAACTAAAACAGCTTGGATGCCCTGAATTGGCTGTCAATTCTTCGCAACACAAGAGACCTGCTGCAGTAAAAAAGCCACACAAAGCAGAGCTAAACTACCTGCCCCCTTTCCCACCTGGTGAAACTAAACAGACATTGGAGAGGGTGAGGGTAGAGCTTCTCAGTGACTTCAAGGTTAGAGACAACCGGAAAGCTATTGGTGAGAAGATGGCCAGAACCTTTTCCAGTCGCAGACAAGAAATAGTTGAGGACAGTCCACCTGTACAAGACCTTCTAGAGAGATGGCCTGCACTTTTTGATGTCATTCAGGTGACTTTTGTATTTCATAATTTCCTGAAAATGTTCTGAATATCACTGAACATGAAGAGAAGAATATGCATCACAGCCCATACGTGACTATCAATATGTTTTATTGTAAAATACAGCATTGATAATAATGATTAAATCTTGCTTTTTAAGGTGAAAGAGGAATTCAAAAGGTTGACAGCCACTGATTTGGAATCGCAGTTTTATTCTAATCTGGACAAATACACGGACAGGCTCCTCAGGTTGTTCCGTTCCAAGGGAGGAAACGCAGCCCGCAAAATGAATGAAGTACTGATTTTGCTTGACCAGGTAAATCAGATGTGTTTACTGAATTTTTGAAGTGCTGATATGGTGCCTGACCATTAACTCGTGAAACATTTGTGTTTGTATGCCACTAAGGATGATGGTGTAGATAACCGTAGAGAGGTAGTGATTTATGGCTTGATGGTATACTTCTCTGAAAATGCTGAGCACCTTATTACACATTACCAGGTTAGTGTGGTATATACAGTCATGTTTTTAACATATTTAATGTGTAATATTTTTAACATACTTAAACATATGGAGTTTTGAGCTTCACTTTAACAGTATTGAGAGATGGCAATGTAACTAAACAAATAAACTGAAGAAATGTCTTTGAAAAATAATTTGTAAAATGTAATTAAAAGAAATGCAATTTTCCTGGGAGGAAACAGTTAGGACACGTCCACATTTAAGAACATGTAAAAAGAAGACCAGTATGGAGAGGAACATATGTTTGCAAACACTATCATATAATGTCCTTTATGTTTATTTTAGCACACCAATGGCGATATCGACCCTGATGACCTGAAACATCACACACTGAAGATTGTCACCAAAGGGGGCTCTGCAGATGGCAGCCCTTTAGAGGCAGGGATCGTTTTGGAGGGGGTGCAGGTGATTGCAGGATTACAGAGTGTCCCGAATGCATGCGACATCCTTGTTGGCCTAATGTATGCAGTCAATCTCAGTTATCCCAAATCACTGAGGTACACGTTTGAATTTTTCCAAAAAATGCTACTGGAACTAGACAGTGGGAAACTGTCCCCAAAGATTCTGTCATTGAAGAACAAGTTGTTGACATAAATGTATGATGAAAAGTGATGCTTCCAAAACTCATAAGCACACAGACATAACATCACATACCTGAATACACATAGTAGATCATCTCAGCAGCATATTGTTGAACCAGCTTATATGTAGACTTTGTGATACTGTACACTACTGTTTGGATTTTGGCTGTACTTCAATTTTGTTTTTCATTGATAGGTTAGTGAGGTGGGTTTGGGGTCGGGGGCTATGGCAATGGTAATGATGTGAACATGTTTAAATGTTCCAGTTCACATACAATGTCAATTTTGGCTTTAAGGTTAATGTTTTTAGCGTTTCCTCTCTGATTAATAATGCTGAGCTGGGGGATGGACAACAACCGGCCACTTCATTAAAATCACCTCCTTCTATTTACACTCATTTTTCATTTTTATCAGGTCCACTTACAATATAGAATGTAGTCCATCTGTTTCTCTGTATACTTTGTTACCCTCTTTTTCTATGGTCAAGACCCCCACAGAGCAGGTGTGATGTGGTGGTGGATCATTCTCAGCGCTGCAGTGACACTGACGTGGTGATGGTGTGTTAGTGTGTGTTGTGCTTGTACGAGTGGATCAGACACAGCGCTGTCCACTCTATTAGACACTCCTACCTTGTTGGTCCACCATGTAGATATGTTGGTCTGCACAGTGTTGGTCATTCTCTAGTCCTTCATCAGTGATCACAGGGCAGCTGGATATTTTTGGTTGGTGGACTATTCTCTGAGAACCAGCCGACAGCTCGTTTAAAAACTCCAGCAGCACTGCTGTGTCTGATCCACTCGTACCAGCGCAACACACACTAACACACCACCAACACGTCAGTGTCACTGGAGCACTGAGAATGATCCACCACCATGTCACACCTGCTCTGTGGGGGTTCTAATCTTTGCAGAAAAGGGTTACAAAGTATGCAGAGAAACAGATCGACTATGGTCTGTAACTGTAGATCTATAAAGTGCACCTGTGTGGTAAGTTGGACAGTGAATGCAGATACAAGGAGCTGGTTTTAATGAAGTGGTCAGTTGGTGTATATGAAAAGTGTCTATGACTATGGTACTGATGCACATATACAATGTGTTTAATGATACACTGTTTTTTCTTTAACCGAGTTTTTTTGTTTTTTCCTGCATTTGTTATACATAAACAGTTTTCATTGAGAGTATTGGTGATGGTTGAGCTGGTTGAAGCTGATATTGTATGCTAATTGTTAGCTTCCCTGAAAAATTCACCTGTGGTGTGTTTTGTGCCCTGGAGGATAAGCAAAAAGCAGAGCTCTTCTGTCTCTTGCTCTTCAAAGTATCATAACTTGCTAATCGTTATTAGTTGTAATGTAGGTAAAAAAAAACTGCTAAGTAAAATATTTTTAAGGGAGAATAATAATAAATAAAATGGAACCTAGACTCAGGAAGACACTTTTTTTTACACCTGTACAATTTGTTTTTCACCTGTATGTTTCTTGCTTGCTTCCATATGGAAGAGTACAGTGGATGTGGTTTTACGTGCCATTTCTTGAAATAAATGATGTTGAATTTAAGTTCACTAAAATACTTTTTTGTGTATTGCTTATTTGATGTACATCTGTAGTACAACCTGCCATAGTTTTTCATTGTGTCAATAGTAGTACTCATCAGTTGTAGTATTAACGCAAATTCTTACTTATATTCATCTTAAAATGTTAAGGAAGTCTAAACTGAACAGCTTAATTTTACTGACTGGAGAAACATATTTTTCTAAGTAACAACATGAAATAGAACACCGATTTGTTAGTAATGTCTGATTTAGATTTTTAGTAAAAATTGCAAAAAAAAATGAGTGGGTTATACTTAAATAAATGCTTGCAAAAACGTTGCACTATATATTTAAGTAAAATCAACACATCATTTTTTACAGTGCATCAGAGCTTTCTCTCTGAGAGACAGGAGACAATCGAGCTCTACAAACTATCCACTGTGAGACAATGACCCAACAGTGTGGGTCTGTTGGAGTGATGCCTTGTGCTGACACTGGGTCTACGTTTTAGGACACTCACGGTGATCCAGAGCAGTGTAAGAGACATATATGGTGTGATGTAGTAAAGATGGTTGTATAACCAATTTATAATAGTGTAATAACAACATAATAACTGTATAGTAAATGTATAATAACTTGAAAGTCACAAAACTGTAAAAGAGTGTAGCAGAAAAAGTCGGATGTTATTACGTTGGAGCTAAAAGACAGACACACACCAACACACAGCCCCAAAGCAGCCAGGTAAGTCTTGCAGTGTGTTATAAAGTGGGGATATATGGGTATTATTCATACATATAAACAATTGACTTCATAAGAAATAACCGACAATAACAGAGTGCTCCTACAGACAAACCACTGCAGTAGAACACCACGTGTGGACACACACACACACACACACACACACAGAGCGAACAAAAGCAGCAAAGCAGTTAAATATTACTCACCCAAAAGTACATCATCATCTCGGCTTTGTGTCTTTGTGTGTGTGTGTGTGTATGTGTGTTTGGGTTTGTGTGTGTGTGTGTGTGTGTGTGTGTGTGTGTGTATGTGTGTTTGGGTATGTGTGTCAGAGAGAGAGAAAGAAAGAGAGAGAGACTTCAAAAAAGCATAGACTTGAACAGGACAGGTCCAACTATAGCACAATCCACCAACCAAATGTTACACTCCTCCTTTCTCTCTCTCTCTCTCTCTCTCTCTCTCTCTCTCTCTCTCCCCTTGGTTCAGTTCTCTTTCACTCTCTTTCTCCCCTCTTAGTTATTTCACTCTCTTACAATCTTCCTCTACTCTCTCTCTCTCTCTCTGTCTCTCTCTGATGGTTTCTCCTACTTTCCTTTCCTCCCCTCCCCTCTTCTTCTCTCTGATGTGTTAAGCTTTATTGGCTGTTTTCTTTCTTACTTACTTCTCTGGTTTTTTTTTTTGTTTGTTTTTTTTTTTTTTTTGGTTTTTTTTGTCGTACTGGATTTTTGTGCTTTTTTCTTACTCTTTGTTCAGTTCTTGTTTTTATTTTATTTATTTATTTATTTATTTATATTTGCTTTTCTCTCTTCTCGTTTTCCACATTCACCTCTCTGCCGTCACTTCTCCTTCGCTCACGAATTCACCTCCTGCCTTGCTTTACTACTCTCTCTTCCTCTCTCTCTCTCTCTCTCTCTCTCTCTCTCTCTCCCTCTCTCTCTCTCTCCCCCCCTCTCCCCCCCCTCTCTCTCTATCTATCTCCCTCCTCTCTCTTCCTCTCTCTCTCTCTCTCTCTCTCTATCTCTCTCTCTCTCTCCCCCTCTATCTCCCCCCTCTCCCTTTCTCTCTCCCTCTCCCCCCACTCTCTCTCTATCTATCCCTCTCCTCTCTCTCTCCCTCTCTCTCTCTCTCACCTCTCTCTCTCCCTCTATCCCCCCTCTCTCTCTATCTACCCCCCCTCTCTCTCTATCTACCCCCCTCTCCCTCTCTCTCTCTCTCTCTCTCTCTCTCTCTCTCTCTCAGCAGTAGTTAATGGGTGTGGAGGCTTATTGGGTTTAAGCTGCCTTCAGCGTTTTTTTTTTCTCTCCAGTTCAGGGACAAGAAAAAGAGAGAAATAGAGAGAGGAAGAGTGGAATGGAGTGTGGTACATATGGGAAAACATGGAGAGAGTGAGAGAGAGTGAGAGAGAGAGAGAGAGAGAGAGAGAGAGAGACTTGACTTTTAATACCTTTTTTTGAAACTATCAGTTAATCACTAGAAAACTCACATGAAACATGAATAAATAAAGAAATATAATAAAAAGAAAAACCCATCACAGCAAAATCACCAGTGAAAAAACAACACATCCAGTTCACCCACTGACACACGACCACTTCTTCTCAAACTCACACACACTCTGAGTGTTCTGATAAAAGAACAGCTCCACTCTGACCCAGGACCCTCACCACGTCGTTGTCTCTTCCCTCCGAGCGCGGCCTGAAGGACTTCACCAGAACACACTGAATACTCAGCCAAAGACAAACAGGGTATTATTAAACAAGAAACTCCACTAAGGACGGGTCCAGGAGCTCTAAAGTGGACTGGGTTCTGACAAAACAAACAACAGGACGACACACCCAGAGTAATGTTCTACCAGAAAACCATAGGTAGTTTTTAGGACACAGTATAAATCCTGTGCCCCAGAGGACCCTCCCACAGGAGCCTCCACGAAGGCCTCGGGTTCTCCAGGTCTGAGAGGTGCTGTAAAACCATGATAGTGAATGACTGCAAAAGGTCAAAAATAGTTTCTGTAACAGTGAAATACCGTAAATACTTTTATCAGCCAAACCGCTAATTTTTACATCTCTTTGCTGTAAAATATACATTATTTCACTGTTAAACACAAACCATTAGGGGGCGGTAGAAGTGTCCGACGACTGGGAGGAGCTGAGACTCATTAGGGAGCTCCCAGCATGCTTTGCTTCTCCATATTTTCTGTGATTTTCAGAGTTTCTGTCTTTGAGACTGATGTTGGGTTGCATTGGGGTGATCACTGTGTGTGTGTGTGTGTTTCTGTGCATATTATGTCGAGACGTGTGTTGGTCAGGAACGTTCACCATCGGCCTGTGTTCCGCGTGTGGCGCCCAGATACCGAACATTTCTTTAGTCCTTTCAGCAATATCTCCTTTTAAGGGCTGAATACAGGATGCGGTTTGGCTCTATCTCAGTCTCCTTTCTCTAATTTGTCACACAATTTACACATTAATTTTACAGCAAAACAATGTTTCTTTGTTATTTCTATGTAAATACCATGCTTTTTTAGGGTGTATATCTGTTTTTTAACAGAAAAATACTGTAAACAAAACAGTTCTTAAATGTAAAATGTATGATTTGCCAAACACGTGACCACAGCTGCCAGTGTTTCACTGTAAACTCCATACAGAGTTGTTAAATGTAAAGGTATTTGATGGTATCCAGCCACATACACATTACTAGGATCTGGTCCTGATGTTGGATGAGGCTCTCGATCCCAGAAACCACTCCAACTCATCCCAAAGGTATTGGAATACATTGGTGCTTCATAACTCCAGAGAACTTCAGAGCCTGCTAGCCAAGACTTTGCATTGAGCATTGAGCTTCAGAGAACCCTGTTTTATCTAATGCTTCATTATGGAGATCATAGGAGCTGGATTCTCTAGAGGGACTATTGGATATGTAGTGTATGTGCAGGTGAATAATGATCACCAGGAAACTATTTCCAAAACAATCACACACACACACACACACACACACACACACACACACACACACACACACTGTTGAATATATTTATCTTTCTCTCCACAGAGCAACACACACCTGTCTTTAACGATGGCTTCATTTTAAAGTCAATTTCTGTACAAATACATACAAAATTTTCCCAAATTAGAGCCATTTGCACAAAAACAAAAACAAACAAACAAACAAACAAAACATCAGCAGTCGGCATTAATGGTCCTCCACACCTGGTCCTCACAAACAAACATCTGAGTGAATGAAAACAAATAAACTCCACCAAAACCACTGTAATTATGTCATGTCCAGCTCTGCTGGAACCAGCCACTAAGCTCCAATAGAAGGCCTCATTATTGATCGAAACCTTGAGATCAGTGTGTGTTAACCAATAAATGAATTAATTAATAAATAAATAAACACATGTTTTAAAGAGAAAACAGGAAAAAGTACAAGAATATATATATTACTGTTTAATAATGTGTTATCATTCCATTGAAGTTTATTATGACTGTATAACAACTTGATTTGGCTTGTTATACACGTTCTACAAAGCATTTTTAATTAGCTTTTAATTTATAATAGAAGCAAAAATAAGGTTGAAGTAATAAGACCAATTAATGATAAATAAACAGCAACACTGAACTTTGAGGTGTAACAATATATAATATTTGTAACTTTCCTTCCATATTACCTGTATAACCTCAATAATAATTCAATAATAACAGTAATAATCCATTAATAACATGTTATAAACACCTAATTACCCAATAAAGACTTTTAAAAGGGGGATCTATGACAGAACTGTGCGTGTCAATAAGGCAGAGGTACACTTCCGTTCAAAAGTTTGAGATCCTTTGCCATTATTTATTAATGCATTATAAATATAGTAGTAAACATAGTAATAATCAAAGAGCAACATTACATTAACCGTATATTGATTTCAGATGATTGCAGTGTGTTTCAGTTTTAATCATAATTTCAGATCACTGCAAATTTGTAAGTACAATGTGTACAATACACATACACGTTTGTAATGTGATGTTTATGTTTCCCAAGCGTGCGTGGGAATACCGAGAAATCTCTTACCAGTGTTGGGAAGAGTGTCAGTGGGAAGGTCCAGAGCGGATGGCTGAGGAGTCCTCCACACACCACGTTCCGAAACACGGTTAAACCTGACTTACACACTCCACTACCTGCACACAAACACACACACACACAAACAAAATGTGTTATTCGTTCGTACTGCAACACATCAAAGACGACACTGAGGAAGGAGTGTTGTTACGATGCTTACAGCGCTATAACTATAAACAGAAATGACAAATTTACTGAGAGGGCACACAGTGCATCAGACGAGGCATTACTTATTAGTGCCAGTAGATTTGTAGCTCTGGTGCAAGCCTAAAGAAGCAAACTTCAGACACCAGACACCTCCCAGCTGCTGGAATGTCTTAGAATAAGAAGGAAAACATTGTGTACGTTTGATTTGATTGAGTTTCATTGAGTTAACCGTACACAGTCGGTTTTACAGATGTTGGCAGCTGGTGTTGAATTGTATCTAATACCATGGTAAAGTAGTTTTTCACCTCCTCACAACCTCAGATTGTAGGGGCTTCTCTTCTACAATGATATTACGTTTGAAGGTGAAGATGTGCACAGTTTGAGGCTAGTGTTACGCTAGTAGATGTTGGGTAATGCTAGCATTAGTGGTTGTTAAAGGTGGGCTGTTGAAGGCATCACCACGGTGACCGTTTCTCTGAGAGTGAAAGGTCAGTGTGAGGTGAGATGGTAGGACTGATGTTAAGATGATCGCGGTGTACGTGTTGGTACATCTCCAAAATATGAATGGAAGGTTACATTATGTCCCCACAATTCACAGAAACAAATGGTGGGTGTTAATTTCAACAGCTTTTGAGCCAAAGACAACATAGGGGTGGGTAATAAGGGCTATTAGGAACAAAATTAAGGAGCAAAACAAGCAGGCAATGAAAGAAGAAGGGGGGGAAAGAGTGAAATTATTAAAGACAGAGAGACAGGAAGAAAGGGAGAGAGAGAGAGAGAGAGAGAGGGCGGAGAGACAGAGAGAGAGAGAGAGAGAGAGAGAGAGGCAGTGTCTTGTTTTGTGTGGTGCACCACACTACTGCAATGCAATGAAGGAAAACAACACTTTTAATAATTCAGATTGTGAGACGGTGAGGGAGGTCTGTGTGTGTGTGTGTGTGTGTGTGTGTGTGTGTGTGTGTGTGTGTGTTAGACTTCTACAGAATGGTTCATTTACCCTATGCCACGGATTATTAAAGCTGCATTGAACCCCTCCTGTTTTCGTCTCTCTCTCTCTCTCTCTCTCTCTCTCTCTCTCTCTCTCTCTCTCTCCTGTAGGGAACCAGTCAGTAACCAAGAGACACATTCATAAATGCCAAAATCTTTGCACCTCGGAGCGAGTAAACAACTGAGTAAGTCTTAATCTCTCTCTCTCTCTCTCTCTCTCTCTCTCTCTCTCCTAGACTCCATCTGTTTTTCATTTTTCTCTCTCCCCTCTCTTTTTCGTTCTCCTTCTCTCTCACTCTCTCATTTTCTTCTATTCTTTTCATTTCCTTATTTCTATTTATTTTTTTTTCTTCATTTCCCTCTCTTCCCTTTTTCTTTTCCTCTCATCTCTTTCTTTTCATTCTTTTTCTCAGTCTCATACAGACCCTCTCTCTTCCTTTATTCTACTCTTCTCTTTCAATTTCTGCCCCATTCTCTTTTTCCTCCCATCCTTCCTCTGTCTCTCCATCTGTTGTCTTTTACTTTACTTTTCTTTTCTTTTCTTTTTTGAACTTTTTCTCCCTACTTTTTCCTTGCTGTTCTCCATGCTTTCTCTCTCTCTTTCTCTCTCTCTCTCTCTCTCACACACACACACACACACACACACACACACACACACACACACACACAGACACAGGCTGGTGTGAGTGTGTATAAACAGGGGCATAACTATTTAACAACACAAATAATGTTTAATTTGCAGTAAATAATGAACAGTGTTAGTGTCATTTATAAGTAAATTAATAACAGTAAAAAATAGGTATAAGTTCTCCATGCCCACAGTGATCCAGTACAGAAATGAATGTAGTTATTTAACAGTGCACTTATAAACACACACACCGCACCTGCTCTATGTTTACAGCCATATTCCACTGACACACGGCCCCAAAATTACTCCGTAAAAACACACCTAGTGCAGTTAAAGCACTGCGGTAATCCACGGTTTTATTTTATTAAAATAATCACACGGCCAATCACATCATTCAAGCATCTTAAATAAACCAGAGGAGCTTTGTTTATGTCACATTTTCCAGCCGTGTAACACACACTGTAAACAAACCCAAAAAACAAATGCCACCTATCGGTATATCCAAAGTGATTAATGGGAAAATAGTAGTCACTGGTACGAGTGGATCAGGCACAGCAGTGCTGCTGCAGTTTTAAAACACACTGACCACTCACTGCCCACTCTGTTAGACACACCTTGTAGATATAAAGTCAAAGACAGTAGCTCATTCTCCAAAAGCTCCAACAGCACTGCTGAGTCTGATCCACTTGCACCAGCAAACACACAGTAACACACCACCACCACATCAGTATCACTCAACTGAGAATGAGCCACCGCTCCAATCACATACCTGCTCTGGGAGGGTCCTGACCATTATATGAAAGGATGAAAGAGGTGGCTGAGTGCCTCAGAAAGCCTTCGGGATTTTGTACAGCGGAAGTAGCCGCTAACAACCTGCTCAGCACCTGTTGGCTAATCCATTGAGTCAGGCATCCGACACGATCGCTTCCATCGCAAACGGCTAATGTGGTTATGAATCGTTAAGCTGCGGAATTGTACCTCGCAGGAAATTCCCTGAAGCATCGCTCCTTAATCCTCCAGTAATGTTATGGGTCAGAATTAATACCCTTTAGCATTTAGCGCTAACACCTTTGAGGGCTTACGTCAGTGTCACTGCAGCTCTGAGAATGATCCACCACCCAAATCATACCGGCTCTGTGGTGGTATGGGTTGGGCGGGGGCACTAATAGGACAACCACAGGTATGATTAGGGTGGTGGATCATTGTCAGTGGTGCAGTGACACTGATGTGGTGCTGTGTTAATGTGTGTTGTGCTGGTATGTGTGGATCAGACACAGCAGCGGTTAAGCAGCTGAAATCCTATTGCATGCAGGAAACAGAAAAAAGAAGTTTAATTTCAAAAACACAGCGACTGGTTTCCTCAGTTCCCAAACTCTTCGGGTTAAAATAAGCAGTGGCGTTAAACTTGTCACTGTCGCAAATTATTCAGAACAAGTTGCTGAAATCAAATTCAAAATTGGCAAATATTTCTCTAAAAAAATAAATAAAAAGGTGAAAATAATAATTAAATAAACTTTCTTAATTACAACATTTTAAATGTTCTCTTTGTACTATTTATATGAAAATTGGGTTTAAATGAGTTGTACATCATTGCATTTTGGTCACTGGGTGATTGTAGACTATTGTACACAGGTGTGAGTGACTGGGTGATTGTATGATATTGTACACAGGTGTGAGTGTATGAGTGAGTGGGTGATTGTATGGTATTGTCCACAGGTTTGAGTGTGTGAGTGACTGGGTGATTGTATGGTATTGTACACAGGTGTGAGTGTGTGAGTGACTGGGTGGTTGTATGGTATTGTACACAGGTGTGAGTGTGTGAGTGAGTGGGTGATTGTATGGTATTGTCCACAGGTGTGAGTGTGTGAGTGACTGGGTGATTGTATGGTATTGTACACAGGTGTGAGTGTGTGAGTGAGTGGGTGATTGTATGGTATTGTCCACAGGTGTGAGTGTGTGAGTGACTGGGTGATTGTATGGTATTGTACACAGGTGTGAGTGTGTGAGTGACTGGGTGATTGTATGGTATTGTACACAGGTGTGAGTGTGTGAGTGAGTGGGTGATTGTATGGTATTGTACACAGGTGTGTGTGAGTGACTGGGTGATTGTATGGTATTGTACACAGGTGTGAGTGTGTGAGTGACTGGGTGATTGTATGGTATTGTACACAGGTGTGAGTGTGTGAGTGACTGGGTGATTGTATGGTATTGTACACAGGTGTGAGTGTGTGAGTGAGTGGGTGATTGTATGGTATTGTACACAGGTGTGTGTGAGTGACTGGGTGATTGTATGGTATTGTACACAGGTGTGAGTGTGTGAGTGACTGGGTGATTGTATGGTATTGTACACAGGTGTGTGTGAGTGACTGGGTGATTGTAGGATATTGTACACAGGTGTGAGTGTGTGAGTGACTGGGTGATTGTATGGTATTGTACACAGGTGTGAGTGTGTGAGTGACTGGGTGATTGTATGGTATTGTACACAGGTGTGAGTGTGTGAGTGACTGGGTGATTGTAGGATATTGTACACAGGTGTGAGTGTGTGAGTGACTGGGTGATTGCATGGTATTGTACACAGGTGTGAGTGTGTGAGTGACTGGGTGATTGTATGGTATTGTACACAGGTGTGAGTGTGTGAGTGACTGGGTGATTGTATGGTATTGTACACAGGTGTGAGTGTGTGAGTGACTGGGTGATTGTAGGATATTGTACACAGGTGTGAGTGTGTGAGTGACTGGGTGATTGCATGGTATTGTACACAGGTGTGAGTGTGTGAGTGACTGGGTGATTGTATGGTATTGTACACAGGTGTGAGTGTGTGAGTGACTGGGTGATTGTATGGTATTGTACACAGGTGTGAGTGTGTGAGTGACTGGGTGATTGTATGGTATTGTACACAGGTGTGAGTGTGTGAGTGACTGGGTGATTGTATGGTATTGTACACAGGTGTGAGTGTGTGAGTGACTGGGTGATTGTATGGTATTGTACACAGGTGTGAGTGTGTGAGTGACTGGGTTATTGTAGGATATTGTACACAGGTGTGAGTGTGTGAGTGACTGGGTGATTGTATGGTATTGTACACAGGTGTGAGTGTGTGAGTGACTGGGTGATTGTATGGTATTGTACACAGGTGTGAGTGTGTGAGTGACTGGGTGATTGTATGGTATTGTACACAGGTGTGAGTGTGTGAGTGACTGGGTGATTGTATGGTATTGTACACAGGTGTGAGTGTGTGAGTGACTGGGTGATTGCATGGTATTGTACACAGGTGTGAGTGTGTGAGTGACTGGGTGATTGTATGGTATTGTACACAGGTGTGAGTGTGTGAGTGACTGGGTGATTGTAGGATATTGTACACAGGTGTGAGTGTGTGAGTGACTGGGTGATTGTATGGTATTGTACACAGGTGTGAGTGTGTGAGTGACTGGGTGATTGTATGGTATTGTACACAGGTGTGAGTGTGTGAGTGACTGGGTGATTGTATGGTATTGTACACAGGTGTGAGTGTGTGAGTGACTGGGTGATTGTATGGTATTGTACACAGGTGTGAGTGTGTGAGTGACTGGGTGATTGTAGGATATTGTACACAGGTGTGAGTGTGTGAGTGACTGGGTGATTGTATGGTATTGTACACAGGTGTGAGTGTGTGAGTGACTGGGTGATTGTAGGATATTGTACACAGGTGTGAGTGTGTGAGTGACTGGGTGATTGTATGGTATTGTACACAGGTGTGAGTGTGTGAGTGACTGGGTGATTGTAGGATATTGTACACAGGTGTGAGTGTGTGAGTGACTGGGTGATTGTAGGATAATGTACACAGGTTTGGACAAACAGTTTCTCTCTGATTTAATACAGGATCAATGTTTCCAACTCTTACTGAACCGCACACACACACACACACACACACACACACACACACACACACAAATACTCACCAGTAATCATTCACAAAATTTCACATTTTCTCTTTCTCTCTCTCATCTTTTTCATTTTGTTTCCTATGTACATCATTAGTTTCTTTCTTTTTGTTTTTCTTCTTTCTTTCTTCTATCCCCTTTTCTTATGCTCTCTCTCTCTCTCTCTTTATTTCCCTATCATTATTTTCTAATGGTCTCTTTGTGTTCTCTCTCTCTCTCTCTCTCTCTCTCTCTCTCTCTCTCTCTCTCTCTCTCTCTCTCTCTCTCTCTCTCTCTCCCGGATCAATAGTCAACAGCGTGGTGATGGACAGTTGAGCTGAAAATTCTCCTTCATTCTGTCCAGCGCAGCACTAATGGCCAAGGTCAGCGTCCTGCTCTGCACACACTGGACAGTGATAGCGGCAGTGATTTAAGACAAAAAAACTCCTTCTGCAGCACAAGCAGTGTGTGTGTGTGTGTGTGTGTGTGTGCGCGCACTAATGAGAGACAGTCTCTTAGTGTCAATCACTGATAATCATCATGAAGTGTAAGCACACTGCTGCTGCTGCTGCTGCTCTTCTCTGGACATTTGAATGGTCAGTAATTGAAGAATATTTCAGATATTTCTTGACTGTAAATATAGACCATGCAGTGACCCATCAAGCACTTTCCTAAGAACCACGGATACAGCTTGGGATCAAATAGAAATAAATAAATATAGCATGTAATACATGTGTAATAAATATGTAAATATCATGTAATTACACATCTACAGAGAGAAGAACAACAAACCAGAATTCAATTCACTATTACACACGCTCACATTCTCTTTTTCTTTCTTCTCTTTGTTTCATTCTTTCTTCCTCTTTTCCCCAGCACACATACTTAGGCCCTTGGTCGACATGTGTCTTTCTTTCCTTTCATTCTGTCTTTCTTTCCTCTCTCTCTCTCTCTCTCTCTCTCTCTCTCTCTCTCTTTCTCGCTCTAGACTTTACAGCATTTGAGATCTATTGCCTGATTCTGCTCTTTTCACATCGACTGTAATTCTATTACACGGCCAGTCCATTAAACTTTCAGTGGAGTCCCAAGCGCGTGTGTGTTTCCGTGTGTGTGTGTATGTGTGAGCCCCTCGTAAAGCAGCTCTCCTGCAAGCCGCTTGTTTATTTTCACTCAACCTGAAATGAAAACGCAGGGAATAATATTCCCTCTGGCTGTAGCTTTGCGTAAATAAATAAAAGCGGTACGTAAATAAATACATAAATAAAAATTAAACTCTACAGCGTGTCCCATGACCCTGCTGTGGGAAGTGGAAAACGAGATGTTTGCTGCTGCTACTCTCTCTCCTGAGAGATCTGTGATTAGCATGTGCACTCTGATGAGGTCTTGGAACACACACACATAAACACACACAAACACACACACGCACAAACAGGTTTAAAACGATAGTAAATCACATTTACACAGTATCCCTGCATACTGCAAATGTAGCCCATCAGTCATGACCTGTTTGGTGTGCGTACTTGGCTTTTTACTGCAGTGACTAATGCAGTATTTGACTGGGTGGGCTTTTGGGGATAAAGCCGGTGGAGGTTGGGGTTGAGGTGGGGGGGGGGGGGGGTGGAGGGGTGGAGGGGTGGAGGAGTGAAGGGGTGGTGGATGTTTGCTGCAATTACATCTTCAAACTGTTACTTTTCTATCAGAGCTGCATAGAGGGCTAACTATAAACGAGGTCGCAGTGTGTTCCTCATGCACCACCTCCGTGAAATTTCCATTCCACCTTAAATGATACAATAATGCTATTACAGAGACATTGCAGAGATAGCAGCGGCAGTCAAGTTCCAACACAATTCTTGTCTTCACTGATATGCTACACGACTAACTTCTAATCGTAAAAGACTTAGCCTTGATCCAATATGGTGACTTTCAAAATGGCGGCCATGTTGCAGACATAGCCTAAAAGACCACCCAGCACTTGCTGGGGTATTCAGATATGTCATTTTCCCTTTAGTTTCTGAAATAACAGGGTGTCCTCTGACTTATGACTCACCCTGTATATATATAGAGTACTGTGCAAAAGTTTTAGACACCAGAGATTATTAAATTTAAAACGCTGCTTATCTTTATTTTCTTGCTAAAAAAAATACAAAAAAATGAATAAATAAATAAATAATGCCCAACATTAGAATAAAACCAAACAACATTATTCCAGTGAGTGTGATATTGTGTGTGTGAATGTGTTGGTTTAACTTTGTCCAAATCTCTCCTTGTGGAGTCCGTATTATTTAAAGTATTGATCCAATACCTGATTTCAGTGGTTAATAAATAAATAATGATTTTAAATATTGGGTGCTGTTGATTTAACAAATTCATGCAAATCAAGGAACCCACCCAGAATCACTGGGTGCAACTCCTCACAGACAGTCAACCAGAGGAAACCCACACAGACACAGGGAGAACACACCACACTCCTCACAGACAGTCACCTGGAGGAAACCCACACAGACACAGGGAGAACACACCACACTCCTCACAGACAGTCACCCGGAGGAAACCCACACAGACACAGGGAGAACACACCACACTCCTCACAGACAGTCACCCGGAGGAAACCCACGCAGAAACAGGGAGAACACACCACACTCCTCACAGACAGTCACCTGGAGGAAACCCACACAGACACAGGGAGAACACACCACACTCCTCACAGACAGTCACCTGGAGGAAACCCACGCAGACACAGAGAGAACACACCACACTCCTCACAGACAGTCACCCGGAGGAAACCCACACAGACACAGGGATAACACACCACACTCTTCACAGACAGTCACCCGGAGGAAACCCACGCAGACACAGGGAGAACACACCACACTTCTCACAGACAGTCACCCGGAGGAAACCCACGCAGACATAGGGAGAACACACCACACTCCTCACAGACAGTCACCCGGAGGAAACCCACGCAGACACAGGGAGAACACACCACACTCCTCACAGACAGTCACCCGGAGGAAACCCACACAGACACAAGGAGAACACACCACACTCCTCACAGACAGTCACCCGGAGGAAACCCACACAGACACAGAGAGAACACACCACACTCCTTACAGACAGTCACCCGGAGGAAACCCACACAGACACAGAGAGAACACACCACACTTCTCACAGACAGTCACCCGGAGGAAACCCACGCAGACACAACGAGAACACACCATATTCCTCACAGACAGTCACCCGGAGCGGGACTCAAACCCACAACCTCCAGATCCCTGGAGCTGTGTGACTGCGACACTACCTGCTGCACCACTGTTCCGCAGTGCAAGGACATATGATTTAAGAGTCCTAGATAAGCCAAATGCTCCTTCTAAATGCAGGATAAATAAGGTGAAAGGGGGCTGACCACTGGTGGAACGTGTGCAGAAGATGAAGGCCCTGGGGTCAGAAAGCTGGCAGAAGGTCAAGAGAAACAAAGACTTGGGAAAGTATCCATTTCTCTATTCCTTTCATTTTGTCCAGTTTCTTCTCCAGGGTGGAGATGAAGGGAAGTTAAAGAGGGATGGAGAAATGTAGGGAATGGTAGAAAGAAAAAGGTGAGGGAGGGAAGGAAGGGATAAATTGGGGGGTGGGGATACGGTGGTCCCCCCCCCCCCCCCCCCCCCCCCCCCCCCCCCCCCTAGAGGTGGTGTGACCTCAGCTATGACAGAGGAATGCTAATGCAACACTTGTTCCCTCAGAGAAGACGAGAGATATGAAAAGTGTTTGAGAAACATGGTGTATATCTGTAAGGAGTGGGGGGTTGTAGTGTGTCATATATATGAAGCAAGATTTAGCAATATATATTTAACAATATAGTCATTGTCCATTTCATTAGCCCCCCTCGCAATCGCAACCAAAGTTTGTATCTTCTGGCGAGGGGTAACTCCAACCTGAATGAACAGGTCCGCCTTGCCCTTAAGCGTGGGAATGCCTGTCATTTTGCAGAGCCCAGATACACAATCCCATGGGATGACCAACTTGGTTCTTATCCCAAGAGGGTTCTTGCAGGGTTCTTTAGTAAAGGCAATGGTTCTACATAGAACCGTGATTGGTGTATAGAACCAGCTCCATGGTGACATTGTTCTTCAGATTCATGGAGAATGTTTTGCATTAATCTGAAGAACCGTTTCAACAGGTTGGCACTTCTGAAGAGCTGAAGGTGGTCTCTGGATTGTATATTTGAGTTCTGCAGGGTGCAATGCAAGGTATTCCCATTCTTAAGGGCAAGGCTGACCTCTTCCTCCTGGTTGGAGTTTCTCCACACCACTTCATACCAAACCAAATGTTCCCACTTTTCAAGTTTCTGGAGTTGGTTGAGAATTCAAGCTCCCAGCTTTGTAAAAAAAAAAAAAATATTCCTGTTTTCCGGTTTTCATTAGGAATTTGCCTCAACCAAAAGGGAAACATGTGACCTCCAGTAGGCATGCTTAGTAGAAGCCAAACCTTTGAAGCGAGGGCAACTTTAATGTGGCTTAAATCCCCCTCTTCCCCGTTTGACCCTACACCTGACCGGTGACCTCACCGATGGCAGGTGGCAGGAGACATCATTAACGCCGCCAGCCCACTTTCAGATGGGCTTCTCACACAAAGGACAAAAGGACACTATAACATTTCACATGGAAGCCTCGTATTTTGAAACATTTCCATTCCACGATCCCAAGCCATTGCTCATGGTCAGCTCCGGGGTATCGCCACTTACAAAGGAATCATTCGAGGATTGTCCACAATGCTGGTCTTCACTAAAGCTGAAATTCAGGATGAGGAATTGTACTATTCCCACTGAGTATGAGCACTAATCACCAGGGGTCTACTGCCGTGAGGACCCCATTGCAGCCAGCCCAATCAACAGTGGTGATTTTCTATTGTTCCACTGACATATGCCGGGCGGTGGGGGGTGGGGGGTCACAGGGCATATGTATATACTATTATGTTGTATTTACAACTGTGACCACACCTAACAATTGAACGCTGACCAGAGGGACCTCTCTGATTATATGTTTGTTACATGGCTAACAGGACTGACCCCAGAGCAGGTAATGGCGGCACTGGTCAGGAGACACTTTTAGGGTGTTTACATGTTGGAACTCCGATTACTGATGTTTCTGAAGTGCTGAGGTGCTGAACACTGTTTAGATAAACAAGCCCGGTCTGGCCTAAGCCCTGACGGCCATCGATTCCATTCGGTGACCATCGTTAGAGGTTGTGACCAAAATTAGACACAGCTTTGCTAATTACTGACAGTTCCTCGACTAATTACAGAGCTACAGAGAGAGTGAGAGAGTGAGAGAGAGAGAGAGAGAGAGAGAGAGAGAGAGAGAGAGAGAAAGAGAGAGAGAAAGAGAGAGAGAAAGCAGAGTGATAGAGAGAGAGAGAGAGAGAGAGAGAGAGAAAGCAGAGTGATAGAGAGAGAGAGAGAGAGAGAGAGAGAGAGAAAGCAGAGTGATAGGGAGAGAGAGAGAGAGAGAGAGAGAGAGAAAGATAGACAGAGAGTGAGAGAGAGAGATAGACAGAGAGAGAGAGAGGAAGATAGACAGAGAGAGAGAGAGGAAGATAGACAGAGAGAGAGAGAGAGAGAAAGCTTACAGGAGGCAGAGATTTACATTTACACATTAGTATGTATTTGTTTATTGTTTATTTAGTTTGATTGTTTGTGTCCCTCCTTTCATTGTTTGTTTGCTTTGCTGTAAGACATTGTGCCGTTGTATTGTTGACAAACATAAAGCCAATAAAACAATAACAACTGGAGACTGAGGGAGAGAGAGGGAGAGAGAAACAGAGAGAGAGAGAGAGAGAGAGAGAGAGGAGAGAAAGGTGAGTGAATGAAAGAGAAAAAACCTGCCTCTGAAGATGAGAGCAGCCTAAAACATGAATAGTGTAGGTACCCTAAACATGTGTGTGTGTGTGTGTGTGTGTTTTGAGTTTGAAGGTGGGCGCTTCATTACACACAGCTCCCCATGGTGTGTGAAAGAGGAAAAACAGCCATTAGCAAAACAAACTAACTGCTGATTGTTCACACGTGCACACACACACACACACACACACACACACACACACTGCATACCTAGTCTATAAGTAGGAGATTTATAATGATTATCACACAACACACACAGGCCTCCAACCAACAAAACACCAATAAACACCTTTCACATCAAACCAAATGTTCCCAATGATCAAAAAGCAATGCTCTCCAAATTAAACAAACAAACAAACAAACAAACAAACAAATACCAAGAAACCCAGTGTTCTCCAACAAACACAAACGATCCCAGAATTACACACTCTATCAGATTCTTCAACACACACACACACACACACACACACACACACACACACACACACACACACACACACTGTGTGTGTACTGGAAACACTGGAAACTGATTGGGTTCATTATGACACTGACACACTTCACACTCCAGTGGAGCTGCATGCAGCTTGGCTTTATGTTCCACACGTTCTCCTTTAGGACCGCAGGCTTCAAACACACTGCCAACTGTGGAGAAGCAGGGGGAATTGTGGGAAAAAAAAAAACATAGCTATAAGGCACGGCTGCAGACGAGCCACAAGAGACACAGCCATATGCTTAACTTCCCAATACCAGGCATATATATCACACACACACACACACACACACACACACACACACACACACAATAAATAAAACTCATTCAGTTTTTAGGAGGCATCATACGTCATGTGTAGTCATTACACTCAGCTCATTTGGAAAGTAGAGCCTAGTAGAGTACAGTAGGGACCAGGTAGTGGAAAAGTGCCAATACAAACTCACCATATCTTGACCAACACCAGCAAATTCAAAGTCCCTCTATACGTTCTTCTGATTAAGCAACAAAAAAGAAGTGTGGAGATCCACGCTGATGAAAGGGACACGACCCCTCGCGTTGCCATAACACCCCCCCCCCCCCCCCAGCACACATGGTGCTTCATAGTGAATGAAAAATATAAATGAATGAATGGGTGAATATATGAGGTTGTGATATTGCCATTGACATATGACAGAGAGAGAGAGAGAGAGAGAGAGACAGAGAGGGAGAGATAGAGAAGGAAGAGAAAGAGAGAGAGATATAGAGGGAGAGATAGCGAGATAGAGAGAGAGAGAGAGAGAGAGAGAGAGAGAGCGAGAGAGACAGAGAGAGAGAGAGACAGACAGAGAGACAGAGATAGAGAGAGAGAGAGAGAGAGAGAGAGAGAGAGACAGAGAGAGAGAGACAGACAGAGAGACAGAGATAGAGATTTTTTTTTTGATTTTTAAACACATAACATTTATTCAACCATCCATAAACACATATAACAGTAAACAAACACAGTACAACATCACAGACATAAACACAGTATCAATTAAAGCATTCAGCTCAAAGGGCTTGTGAAGATCAGCTCTCCCTCCTCAACCCTGCACAGGAGATCATTACAACACCATTCCAGCTCAAAACCTTCAATGTTATTCAGAAGTTTTGTAAAAACCAAACTCAAAGAAAATTCTGGACTTTACCAGGGACAAGAACAGAGGTAAAACCTCCTGACCAGATCTGTCCTCCATTTTATTTCTCCTGGAGTTGTATATCGCCAGTTTTGCCTGACCCACTATGAAATTAAGCAGCTGCCACTTAACACGGTCTTTTTGTCGATAACCAGCCCCAAAAATAAAAGCACAAGAGTTAAAAAATTCCCCACTTTTCAAAAATAAAAACTCAAGTGTCAGAAAAAGGGACTTAAGCCTTGAACAGTCTAAAAAACAGTGAAAGATGGTCTCTCTGAGTCCACAAAAAGCACACCTATCACTGACTTCTGGATTTATCACAGACACAAAAGAGTTCACTGCTATGACCCCATGTAAGATCCTCCACTGGAGATCTCCAGACCTCTTAGTTAGGGGTTGTTTATATAAAACCCTCCAGACAGGCTGCCTTTCCGTCCCTACCCCCAGCTTGTCCCTCCACACCGTGTCAGGCCGTCCATTCAGTACAGTTTTATTCAACACTTTAACACAGCATTCATATAAAACACGGCCTGACACAGAGTGAAGGTCCACGTCCCGCAGGCCCGAGAGGTCTAACAAAGGGCCCGATGCTCCATCTAAATCAGGAGTAAGAGCAGTACGTGGGAAAAGGTCCCCCTTGTTTGGCATTATACTCCCATTGCCGTAGTTTTCCAACAAGGATAGTTCCTCCAAAGACAGCCTGTCCTTCCACAAGTCAGTGATGGTTTCAGCTTGACGGAGTGACCTCAGCCCCAGTACAGAGGCAACATTCTGGATGTCGTTTAAGTCTGGCCCTAACACACCCACCAGGTCCCGCAATGTCACTGTTCCAGAGTTACTGAGCATTAAAGCAAGGCCCGGTACACCATCTCCAGACACGTCCAACCGAGCCCCTTTTACTATTGGCTCTTCCAACAGCCAAAAAAGCGAGGCAGTAGTCTCCAGTCTATGCTTCTTAAAAAGTCCCCACATTTTAAAAAGCTACCGATAAAAAAGAGGTAATCCAGCAAGGTGCAGTCTTTTATAGTCTGTAAAAAACAGTGCGGTGTCCAAACCGAGTCCATCGACCTTCCGCAGGATGGTGCAGGCCACTTCTCTCCACACTAGATCAGCTGGGCCAGCCAGAAGTCTCTGCAGGAACTGCAGTCTGAAAGTCGCCATCCTACTCGCTAGGTGCACCAGGCCTTGCCCTCCTTCCTGTCTGGGAAGGTAAAGGACACCTTGTGGAATCCAATGGAGCCTGTCCCAGAAAAAGTCCACGAGGAGCGCTTGTATCCGCGACAATAAGCCCACAGGAGGATCCACACAGGACAACCGGTGCCACAACACTGATGCCACCAGGTTGTTAACTACCAAGACTCTCCCCCTGAAAGATAGTTGTCCATGAATCCATTTCCACCTTGACAGCCGACCCATCAGTTTCTCTATCACACCATCCCAGTTTTTCTGCTGCACAGTGTCATCCCCAATAAAAACCCCAAGATATTTTATCCCCCCTCTTTTCCAGACTAAATTACCCGGTAAAGAAGGCAGCCCCCCGGTCCACTGTCCTACTGCAAGAGCTTCGCTTTTGTTCCAATTCACCCTCGCAGCTGAAATTACTCCAAAATCTTGAACAATAGAAACAAGTTTTCCGATGTCTTTCTGCCCCCTTACCATTACAATCACATCGTCTGCATATGCAGACAATTGATAGCGAAACTGTCCCAGCGTTATACCTTCAATTTCAGATCGAAGCTTGTTTAGCAGAGGCTCAATGGCCAGGGAGTATAACATCCCTGACAAGGCACAACCCTGACGTATGCCCCGACAGACCCCAAAAGGAGCACTCAATCCACCGTTAATTTTTAGCATACTCTCAATGTTTCTGTATAGTACTCGTATCATATTGATAAAAGACGGCCCAAAACCCAATAATTCAAGTGTGCGCCACAGATGGTGGTGTTCCACTCTGTCGAAAGCTTTTTCCTGGTCAATAGATATGAGACCGACATCAAGCCCTTGAGTTCTGAAAACAGTTAAAATATCTCTAATTAAAAAGACATTATCATGTATAGACCTGCCAGGCACACAGTAGGTCTGGTCCTGATGGATTACCTGCCCCATCACATCCCTCAGTCTGGTAGCCAAAGTTTTGGAGAAAATTTTAAGGTCCGTGCAAAGAAGACTCACTGGTCGCCAGTTTTTAATGTCCTGCAAGTCACCCTTCTTAGGCAGCAGGGTGATCACCGCCCTCCTGCAGCTTAGGGGCAAGAGACCATCAGTCAAGCTCTCATTGAGAACTGCCAGCAGATCCGAACCCACCTCTGTCCAAAAGGCCTTATAAAACTCCACCGGTAGACCATCAATACCAGGGGCAGTACCACCCTTCATGCCTTGTAAAGCAGCATGAAGCTCTTGCTCTCCCAGTGGTTGTTCCAGTTTGTCACTAGAGCAAGTAGAGATCTTCCGTAGTCCTTCATAAAATCCTGCTGCCAGTTCTCCATCGTCTATACGCTCACTCTCGTACAGCTCAGCATAAAAACGTACAGCCCGCTTACGGATCTCAGTGGGTTCAGTCAGCTCCTGTCCATCTTCAGCACGCAGGGAGTGCATAAACCGGCACTGACCATTCTTCCTTTCCAGACTGAAAAAAATTTTGATGGGGCGTCCATCTGTGTTAGATTCTGGAACCGAGAGCGAACCAGAGCCCCCTGTGCCCTGACACCCAGGAGATCGCCAAGAGCATCCCTTTTAGATTTCAGAACCCGGGCATGATCCCGGTCTCCAGTGCAGTTCATCTGCCTTTGAATTTCTAAAATTTCACTTTCTAATTTTTTTATAGCCCGATTAATATGCTGCGAAACATTGAGAGTATACTGCTGGCAGAGCTGCTTAATTTCAACTTTCCCATAATCCCACCACCCTCGCAGATTATGGAAGAACTGTTTTTGGGTTCTAAAACCAGTCCAAAACACAGTAAAAGCTTTTTTAAAATTCATATCTGACAACAGGGAGGTGTTAAAATGCCAGTAAGCACTTTTAGGCTTAAGGTTTGCAATAAAAAACGAACACAAAACCAAACTGTGGTCTGAAAAATGGACCGGCGTAATCCCACACCCTTTAAATATATTAAGATGATGTTTAAAGCAGTAAAACCGATCTAGTCTGGCCAACGCCACATAACCGTCCCTCACATGGGCCCATGTATACTGTCGAACTTTATCGTTAAAAGCTCTCCACACGTCAAGCAAATCATGAGCAGACAATAGCTCTTTAAGAGCGCGCTGAGATGCAGCGTGAGGTTCGATGTGATTCCTGTCCGTATTATCATCCTCAGTGCAGTTAAAATCGCCCCCCATGATCAGATAATCATCACAATTGAGTGATTTTAAAGCTGTGTTAACAGTGTTAAGAAAAACCACCCTCTCAGCTCCAGAAGTGGGAGCATAAATATTAAAAATGGCAAATTTAAACCGCTCAAACTGAGCACGTATAAACATACACCTCCCTGCCTTCACCTGCTCAACCTCACACGAGACCGGCAAGAAATGCTTAGCAAAAAGAACGGCCACCCCACCTCTGGTCGAGCTCATGTGGCTAAAATAAACCTCCCCTTCCCATTCCTTCTTCCAGTCGACTTCATTAGCCTCGTCACTGTGCGTCTCTTGGACAAGCACAATATCAATGCCCTTCTGTTTAATCAGTTCAAATAACAGAGCTCTTTTCTGTACGTCCCGCGCCCCATTCAGGTTTAGAGAGCCTATCTTAACTCTACTCATAAAAAGAGGAAGGTGGTCAAGGACAAGCAGCAGCAAAATAAAAAGCAGAAAATAACTATGAAGTTTCAAAACCATCATCTTTAAGAAGTTCTGTTCTCAATTTTTTAACCAGTTTTTTAAGTCTGTAGATTTCTTGTACCGTAAATTTATCTTCGCTATCCCCTCTCATAAAAGTCTGTACCGAGTCAATGAACAGTTTACGATCGGGAAAGTACTCTTCTACAACAACCCCCTTCATATTCTTGGTCTTATGCAGAAAAGACCGTATCTTGTTAAACGCATAGACACTTCTTCTACTCCTTTGACTCAAAGCTTCTGGTAGATCACCATCAGAGTCATCCAGAGCAGAACCAGTCACAGACCCAGAGTCCTCCACATCCTGTACTTTCCCCTTTTTAACACCTGCCTTAGCCCTCCTCATTTTCCTTTTTCCTGACTGCACTCTGAACACAGCCTCCTCGGATACAGAGTCTGTTTCCATAGCCTCCCCTTCCACAACTAAACTAGCAGCAGCTTTAGGTTCCTCACGTCCCTGATCTTTAGC
Organism: Hoplias malabaricus; assembly: GCF_029633855.1. Classification (NCBI taxonomy): domain Eukaryota; kingdom Metazoa; phylum Chordata; class Actinopteri; order Characiformes; family Erythrinidae; genus Hoplias; species Hoplias malabaricus. The sequence continues at coordinate 5,010,494 of NC_089805.1, read as the reverse complement.
CGTAACATCATCAGGCAACGCAGCACACCCGGAGACCACCAAACTACTGCCAGAACTAACGTCAGCATTTGTAACTGAGGTAGGGTTCTCCCCTGCACTAATAGTTCCGTGACCTGTCTTTTTTTTCCTTGGACTGCTTGGTCTAGCCTCAGTCCTACCCTCTGCTGTAGGCTCTGACCCAGTCCCAGCCCCAGCTTCTACAGTAGGCTCTGACCCAGTCCCAGATCCAGCCCCACCCTCTACGGTAGGCTCAGGCCCATTCCCAGACCCAGTCTCACCCTCAATGACAGGCTCAGGCCCATTCCCAGACCCAGTCTCACCCTTAACGACAGGCTCAGGCCCAGGCTCAGCCCCACCCCCCGCAGTAGGCTCAGGCTCTTCTCTTGAGGGCTCAGACCCAGTCCCAGCACCTGCACCGGCCCCATCAGGAATAGGGCCAGATACCCTAGAGGAGCTTTCACCTGCCCCAAAGGGACATGAACGCCTTAAGTGCCCTTCCTGTCCACACCCAAAACATTTCATCGTGGCAGATGTTGCAAAAATAGTATAATCAAAGCCATCAATTCTGAATTTAAAAGTCACATTCAGTTCTTCAACACCATCCTTTAAGATCATGAACAGCTGGCGTCTGAAGCTGACAACATGTCTCAGTAAAGGGGACTTAGAACTTATTGGGATCATTCTAATCTCTGACACAATCTGTCCGAACCGGGCCAACTCTGCAGCCAGCGCCTCGTCTGTGATAAACGGTGGAACGTTAGACAGAGTGATCTTTTTAGCAGGTCGTGTGAGGGGCAGCACAGGTGTAAATGTGCCCTGAATAACCACACCATTCTGGACCATAGTGTTAACCTTCTCAGGACTATCCAAAAAGATCACAATTGCACTGTTCATATTAGCAGCAGACAACACACTTTCATGACCTATAACTTCCGCCACAGCCATGCTGCACTCATACACTGAACACCTCACCTCGGGGGCTATTTTTATACTGTTTTTACGAGAAAGTCGAAAAAGACGAGCTTTCTCCGTCGCCGTCATGGCGACCGGCCAAAACGCCGGCATCGTCGCCACGCGCAACCCGCGCTAAACCCAAAAACACACTTTAACAAACACGAACAATAACTAAACTAACAAACAACCAACAAAGACAGAAAAAGATAGAAAAGTTCAGAATTCGCTCACCAAACAAACCGCCAAACTCACTCACACACCACTCGCTCACACACCTCCACTCACACTCGCGCATGCGCACAGAGAGAGAGAGAGAGAGAGAGAGAGAGAGAGAGAGACAGAAAGAGAGAGAGAGAGAGAGAGAGAGAGACAGAAAGAGAGAGAGAGAGAGAGAGAGAGAGAGAGAGAGAGAGACCGAGATTGAGAGAGAGACAGACAGAGACAGATAGAGAGAGAGAGAAATAGAGATAGAGAGAGAGAGAGAGAGAGAGAGAGAGAGAGAGAGAGAGAGATAGAGAGGGAGAGATAGAGAGAGAGAGATAGAGAGGGAGAGATAGCGAGATAGAGAGAGAGAGAGAGAGAGAGAGAGAGAGAGAGAGAGAGAGAGAGAGAGAGAGAGAGAAAGAGAGAATGTCCCTTCTGTACTGCTGTATAATGTGATGCAGGGGGAACATCCTCAATACCATCAGGGTGTCCCCTCCTGCTTTGGCTCTCTCCATCCAGCTGACACTCTGGCCATGTGCCAATGCCCGAAACAACCTGCTCTGCCTTCAAAATGCTGTTGCTTATTAATTGCCGTAACAACCACAGTGAAAAGAAAAACAATGACAATAAACAACAACAACAAAAACAACAGTAAAAAGCTGAATCGACCTGCACCATCAAAAAACGTTAACATCTAATTCGCTGATAGACTAATGTCCAAATATTTGTTGATATTTTTATAATTATTCCATTTCGCTACTTTAGCTACGAAGCCCCTTCATTCATTCATTCATTCATTCATTCATTCATTCATTCATTCATTGTCTGTAATGGCGTCGTTCTATTGAGGACCTTGAAGGGTCTGGGGCCCACCTGGGTTCATTGAGAAAAAGTCATTGACAGTGAAAAGCATTGTCAATGGGATTTTCTTTAAAGATGAAGCACCACCCCTTCACCCCCCACCCCCCACTCCACCCTGCACAACCCTCCCTTTCAGCTGGAACATTGCTGTGAGTAATGGGATGGCCCCTCACCCCTCGCACGTACATGAGAAAGGTACTGGACGGGGTCCGATCACTCCAGAGATTGCAATTCCACTTTGGTTGGCTTTAGAACCCTCTAGTTGGCACTTAAAATCAGGCACCGTGTCCTTAGGCTCATGTACAGCTGCTCCAGAGGGTCCCACAAAGGGTCCACCTTAAAGAAGCAGACGTCTTTATTTACAAACGTCTGTCTAGACACTTGTGGACATAGCGTGGGAGTGGGACATGGTATATGAGGAAATGGAGAGAGAGATAGAGAGAGAGAGAGAAAGAGAGAGAGAGAGAGAGAGAGAGAGAGAGAGAGAGAGAGAGAGTAAAGTCATAATAGCAATGAGCCTCACACCAAAAGCACGGCTGTCGTTAAATCAATAAGTCATTATCTTTAATGGGATAAGCACTTTGAAAACTAATTGAAAACAGCTCAATTTACCCCGGCTAGCCCCCTTAATGCAAACAATACTGCTGTTACGGCTGAGCGCAGCGGAAAAAAGAAAAACATTTGGTACGCGCTCCAAGTCGGCAGTGCGCTAATTCGGTAAACACTTTGCGCCGCCTTAAAAATCCCCCCACTCTAAAGTCGACCCCAGGCCACTATAGGACGTTATTACCTAAATTGGCCATCACGACTGAGACCATCAAGCCATATGGATCCAGGGTCTATAAAACAGAAAAGCGTACACATATCTCCAGTATAGCCACTTTAACAGTCGGCATTGCTCAATGCTAAGTGTCGACTGGAAGGGTTTAAAGCCTATAGCTGTGGAACTAGGTTCTCTGGAGTGACCATTTCAATACGAATGAGTTGGAATGGCGTTTGTGATGCAGGACGACTCATCCAACATTAATAACTGAAGTTACTTGGCTGAATGCCATCAAATCCTCACAGCAAGGCTCCTAGATGTCGTAGAAAGCCTTTCCTGGATCGGAGAAGCCGATTGGAGAAGCGTTCATTCGGAAGCTCTGCATTTTTAAGGTGGAACAGTATGCTTTTGAGTACGTAGCCCACTGTAGCTTGTTTAACATTTTTATTTGTTGTTTGAATGACCACAGGGATTCATTTGTAACTCGAGCTGTTCAGCTTTGTAGCACTTTTGGCCAGCTCCACCTTAAGTATCGTAACTGTAAAAGCAATAATGAATCAAAATTACCCACTTTTGGAGCAGGAGTAGAGCAACATTCTCATCTCTTTTCATGCTTGTCAATGCTCCAAAGTCTCTGCACTATCCAAGTGCCTCCAGATGCTGTTTCTTGGCCAAGACACTTTGTTTGGTTGCCATTTACAGGGCCAGGACTATGCATAAACACCAGCTAGCTTTCCAGCGCACAAACAGAGCGGAGAGCTGTAGCAAACGGTGAGGAAATATCCTCTAAATTTGACTAAGATCATGAACATTGCCTTTAATGTTGAATTAGCAAAATTTACACTGCTCTGCCATTGGTCAAACTCAGTTCAAGTCCCACTTCTAATGTGTTGGAAGTGTAAGGCATTCCCTTGCTTAAGGGCAAGGCCTCCCATGTCCACCTGACTATAGTTTATAACCGCATAAGTCTCCTGCCCTTCTGAGTGGATCCCAGGCTTAAGGGCAAGGCCTCCCAGGACTTCCCGGTTGGAATCTAATCTCACAGGATGGGTCTGTTTTCTTTCTGAGTTTTAGAATTTGTCAAGGCACAGGGTGCTGGATCTGCCCACCCCCCAACTCCCCTCTGTAACACTTAGGTGATACTTCCACCTGGAAATGGGACCTACAGGTGTTTGCTAATACCTGGATCTCTCAGTGACTTCACAGATCCTATGCTTCTGCTTGATTTCCTGGCCCCGGTGCCTACCTGGAGTGTTTGGAAGCCAGGCTAATGGTGACCATCGCATACAATCAGCGGAACGGCTTAAATAAAATATCGATCCAGCTCAGAGCAAATGTCTTTGAGCTGAAATCCAATCAAAAGCCTTGGTGGCAGAGAGCCAGTCAAATCACAGAATACAATATCAGCTTACGATGGCGGCGCATTCAGCAGCTACGTCCAAACACACACATACACACAAATACACACACACACACACACACACACACACACATTGACAATCAATCTCGCCTCCTAAAGCACCATCCTGCACTGCGGCTTTCCGTCTCACGCCGCAGACTCTTATCGACCCCACTTGCAACCGGGGAGAAGTCTATGCACACTTCATGAGACATATATCACGTTTATATGCCTAACTTTCCATCGATGGATACGCAGACTCCTATATTATTGATCCCAGCCGGGGTTCTTGAGGGGCTTTTCCGCTCGGCTACTGAAAAAGAAGAGCACAAGCCTCAGCATGGTCCACAGGATCAATGACAGAGGGGTTCGCTAGAGTTATGCCTAATAAATCGAATACAAAACTGTTAAAACATGATCTAACATCAACCATTTTTACTTGTAAACACAGCCATCTAAATAGGAATGTTTGTTTATTTGAGCTGGGACTCATTTGATGATATCTGTAGCAGCAAGACGCTGGGCCAGGTGCATCCAATAGTTCAAACATTGTGTCCTGAAGGCGGTGCCGTGTATCAGGACGACAATGCACCAATACACACAGCAAGACTGATGAACGATTGGTTTGATGAACATGAAAGTGAAGTTGAACATCTCCCATGGCCTGCACAGTCACCAGATCTAAATATTATTGAGCCACTTTGGGGTGTTTTGGAGGAGCGAGTCAGGAAACGTTTTCCTCCACCAGCATCACGTAGAGACCTGGCCACTATCCTGCAAGAAGAATGGCTTCAAATCCCTCTGACCACTGTGCAGGACTTGTGTATGTCATTCCCAAGACCAATAGACGCTGTATTGGCCGCAAAAGGAGGCCCTACACCATACTAATAAATTACTGTGGTCTAAAACCAGGTGTTTCAGTTTCATTGTCCAACCCCTGTAGCTCTGGCCTTCAAATTATTATTTTTATTTACTTCTCTATCTGTCGATAACCAGTTATTTCTGATTTGAAAAATGGAAGGGAATAAAAACAGGAAATTGCTGAGTCAGTTTCTATTTTTTTGGAAAACGAGAGCAGCCAGGTGGAATAGCGAACAGGAGTCGACTCCCAAGAATCGTGTCTTCAAGAGTCAAGGTGTCACTGCTGTCAACTGTTGGCCATCAACGGAGTCAACTCATTCTGTTTAAGAGCCCAATGTTTTTATTTCATGGCCAAAATTGAACTACAATATTTTTCATTTTTATGGATTTCTTCATAGCATAAGACTATAAGCAGTGTCCAAAATCTCTCTTTGTCAATTGGTCAAGAAGATCCAGGACCAAATCTCCCTGGTAAAACACCACAACAATGTCCTGTCGTCGTGCTAAAGTTCAAAACAGCCAAGATTGCTGAGAAACTCTCAAAGGCATTAGTGCTAAATGCTAAAGGGTATTAATTCTGACTCATAACATTACTGGAGGATTAAGGAGCGATGCTTCAGGGAATTTCCTGCTGGATACAATTCCGCAGCTTAAAGATTCATAACGCCCCACAAAAACCACATTAGCCGTTTGCGATGGTAGCGATCGTGTCAGATGCCTGGGTCTCTGGATTAGCCAACAGGTGCTGAGCAGGTTGTTAGCGACCACTTCCGTTATACATCAGTTGTGGAAAATTCCGATGGCTTTTCGAGGCACTCAGTCATGCTTGTGGGAATAACAACATGCATGGTGTGGATGTGTGTGTGTGTGTGTGTGTGTTTGTGAATTAGCAAGGTCAGGGCACCATCTGGTTGATCTGTTTGCTAATGGAGCAAAGCAATTACAGTTGACTTTCAGTGGACGTCCAGGACGAGCGCCGTGGTGTAAACATGAAAGGACATTTGCTGTGGACGCTAACTGAGCTTAAAGAAAGAGCGTGTTGTCCACTAAGTGCTGCCAAAGTGTTACGTTCCTTTACCTGTGCCCTGACTGCCTTCCTAGGGCGCGAGGATGGACGCTAAGAGTGCACTTAGAAGTGCTGTCATCGACATCAAATGACCACTTTAACGAGTAAGCCAAATAAATTTGCTGTCCATCCTGAGAGTAGGGGTTATCCAGAAATGCGTAGAAATCAACACTGTGTATGAAATAAATGTAGAACTGGTTCCTCTTTGGTACCGTAACAACTTTTACTCTTTTGAGATAACTTTACTCTAAAGGTCTGATCTGTTGATGTGAGGATTTAGGGCACTGATGTTGCAAGACTTGCCCTGGATCATAAACACCACTCCAGCTCATCCACTTAGATACTGAATGGTACAACAGCCCCACCTTGAGGCTCTGTTTGGGTGTGTTCTTCCTGTGTCTGTGTGGGTTTCTTCCAGGTGCTTCTGTTGCCTCCAACAGTCCAAAAACACTTTGGTAAATGGATTGGCTTTTTGAGTGTCCACAGGTGTGAGTGTGTGAGTGACTGGGTGAGTGTGTGAAACTGTCCACAGGTGTGAGTGTGTGAGTGACTGGGTGAGTGTGTGAAAGTGTCCACAGGTGTGAGTGTGTGAGTGACTGGCTGAGTGTGTGAAAGTGTCCACAGGTGTGAGTGTGTGAGTGACTGGCTGAGTGTGTGAAAGTGTCCACAGGTGTGAGTGTGTGAGTGACTGGCTGAGTGTGTGAAAGTGTCCACAGGTGTGAGTGTGTGAGTGACTGGGTGAGTGTGTGAAACTGCCCACAGATGTGAGTGTTTGAAACTGTCCACTGATGTGTGATGCCCTGGCACTCTTTGTGAATCTGGGTGGGCTATGGATCCTCCTCAACCATAATCAGGATGAAGCGGCTACAGAAAATCAATGACCGAATGAATGCATGCATGAATGAATAAATTAATGTATTAATAAATAAATGAATGGGTGGGTGGATGGATGAATGGATGGATGACTGATTAGAAAGTAGTTGTTACAGAGTTTTAAAGTATGTATTATGGTATCCCAGGTGGTTGCTAGGGCATTCTAAGCTGTGGCTATGAAATTCCGTGTTTACTATGTAATTCCATCATAGGAAATATATCAGTATGGTTACAATGTGGAAAGAGGATGTCCCCTTATAATCAAACCAAATGTTCTGGAATTTAGTTTTGAGTATCTTGAATATTTTGCATAACCATAGCATGGATGCAACTTTACAGATGGCTAATGCATTTTTAATAATATGGTTATTATCTTAACAAGTGGCACACGGAGAAATGGTTAATAATAAGCAGTGTATTTTCAATTTGTTTAATCCCCTACCCCCTGTTATTGAGTTTCATCTTGCCCCTTGACTTACACTGTGTAGTGTAACCTTCCTCTATGAAATGGTACAACCCTTCAACGTCCAGGTACATCATCAGTCATAAATAAACAGAGAACAGAACATTCCCAGGCTACTAGTGGTGCGCTGTACCAGTCTGCAGTGATGTCAGAGGATATCACTGACCATATACAACTAAATTCAGCTTCTTATTCAACAGCTATTTGTTCAAAACCTCAAGTTCCACCTTAAATATTGTAGTAGTTTTAGGAGCTAGAATGTAATTCCTTCATCATTTAAGGTGGAACGGGATATTTACTAGCTAACTACAGAGACACCAGCATACTAGTTGCAAAAGGGTCAAAACACACTGAAACTATAATAAAGTAAGCTGATGTAACTGCACGTCATGTTGACGCTGACTGCAACAACTGTGATTGGTCTGCAGTCAGAAAAACATGGAGCTGAGGAGGGATAACTGAGGATGTCCTCAAATTTGAGCTCCTCTTGTCAAAACATAAGATAAATTCATGGTGAGAAATGTCCTCAAAGTAAAAAATAACTTGAGGGAACTACATGGATGCCTCTAAAAACAACTCGCACTAGCAACTAGCACCCTACTCCCTACATTGTACACTTTGCGGATTATAAAACTAATATTATTACACTACTTCATTGTGTACACAGGGGTGAGGAAGATATTTGAGATTCAGCCTTATAGTGTTTCACACAGTGTAACCACAGACCAATGGCGTAGGGCTCTTGTGCAGTTTACGGCATAGGATATACATGGTTCAATGCAGAATCATGAATCAGTCTTTAGTCTGGGTGGTCAGAGTTAGGGATATATCTAAGATCTGGCAACCGGTTCCAGTGTAGAGCAACACCAATGCATGACAACGTTGCTACAGTGTATTCCTATCTACGGCTTCTTTGCGATCATAAATGCAAAGCACTGCAGATACAGACTTAACAGGAGGGGAGTGGAGGTGGGGAAGGATGTGGGAGGGGTTCTTTGCAACACTTTCGCACTTTGGTGCCCTATCCTTGAACAGCACTCGGCACCTAAATTGGCTGTGCAAATGGCTGATGTAAGTAATGGAATTGCGAGTTGCCGCATGTTAAGGGGGGTGTGTGGGGTGTGGGGTGTGTGTGTGTGTGTGTGTGTGTGTGTGTGTGTGGTGGGGGCTGGTGTTCGTCTGCTAAGCAAATAAATAATTTAATGCAAATCTCCCAACATTTGCTCCTCCTGCCAATTAAGCTAACCCGTTTTAGCCGTAAGTGATTTTATTATATTAGCATGCCGCAGTTCTGACTGCATTAGCCCCGGCTTAATCAGTCACTAATCAAATTAGAACAGAAGACAGAAGGAGGCGAGGGTGGGGAATAAAAAGAAACGGCTCAGACGGCCTCCACCTTGATCCCGCACCTGCGAGATGTACGTCTGAAAAACTCCAGAGTGATGCGGCATGCCGCTAGTGTGGAAACAAGAGCGAGAACATGAGATCGACATGTGTACGTATGTGGTTTTGTGAAGGCGGATATCAAGCTGGGGCTAGAAGCTTACCCACTTTGATTGTCGCTTGGCCTTGTAGATAATTCTGCAAGTCTCAAGACCCCTGATGCAACTTTCCACAGCTGCTGTCACTTGCCCGGCTTGTTTTGCAAGTCTAAGCATCTTCAGCACTATTGCTATTCTTGCTTTTTCCATGTTTGATTACTTCCAGAGATGCGACGAGGCAAAAAAAGTAGATGTGGAAAGACTGCGACGCCATCTAATTCATCAAATCCAGCCATGTTTGCTTTGTTTACCTTTCAGCGTGAACCAGCCATTGTTTAATGTCATCGCTGTCCATTTTTGTCCAATTAATTTACTACAACTTTGGAACAGCAGCTGTCCTTCACATTGTTTAAAAAGTTCTTGATTAATGGACGAATAGGAATACTTAAAAATTACTAGGAATACTTTTTTTTTTACATTGACTTCCATTGAAAGTTTAGACTGTTTTTTTTTCCTTCTCCTATAAAGATAATATTCTGGAGATATGTGTTTTTCACTGAGGTGGCGCAGCAGGTAGGTGTCGCAGTCACATAGCTCCAGGGTCCTGGAGGTTGCGGGTTTGAGTCCCGCTCCGGGTGACTGTCTGTGAGGAGTGTGGTGTGTTCTCCCTGTGTCTGTGTGGATTTCCTCGGGGTGACTGTCTGTGAGGAGTGTGGTGTGTTCTCTCTGTGTCTGCGTGGGTTTCCTCCGGGTGACTGTCTGTGAGGAGTGTGGTGTGTTTTCCCCGTGTCTGCGTGGGTTTCCTCCGGGTGACTGTCTGTGAGGAGTTTGGTGTGTTCTCCCTGTGTCTGCATGGGTTTCCTCCAGGTGCTTCGGTTTCCTCCCACGCTCCAAAAACACACATTGGTGAGTGGTGTGTGTGTGAATGTGTGAGTGTGTGTGTTGCCCTGTGAAGGACTGGCGCCCCCTCCAGGGTGTGTTCCTGCCTTGTGCCCAGTGATTCCAGGTAGGCTCCTGACCCACGGCGGCCCTGAACTAGATAAGGGCTTACAGGCAGTGAATGAATGAATGAATGGATGTTCTATTGGAGACTGACAACATCTGAGACTGAGGTTTGTAAACATTCTAAACATGAGATTCTAAACATCTCATCATTTAAGAAATGCTCTGTTTAGGAGAAAGGTACAGAATCACAGTGTTCCTCACAGTGGTGCAGATAGGAACCAGGCATCTGAAGGGCTTATTTATTCATTCATTCGTTCGCTCATTCATTCACACACCAAAACTCCTCACACACCAAACTCCTCACAGACAGTGACCTGAGCTTGGTATTGAACCCCCAACATGAGGAAACCTGGCGAAGGTGTGAGTGTGTAATGCCCTATAACCATAGATAAATCACTTTTTTCCAGATAGAACCATGTTTCTTTACGTCATAGTGTGCATACTTCCAACACACAGGCTGTCCCAGTTCTTTCATACCTTAAATACGCTGCCTACTGAGATACCTTAAACTGGCTGAAATCTAAGGCAGCATCAAACCGTTCCTCAGTCATGATTCACATGTATTTCGCTCTTATTCCAGAAGTAAAATAATTACTAGGCTAGCCACTTAGCTAAGTAAACACCGGTCGCTTGCAATAGCTGAAAACAGGCAGTGTATAGAGTGTTTTATAAAGCCTCATGAGGATAGAAATAGGTTAGAAAGCTTCCTACGTAGTCAGTGCCTACTTAGGCAGCTCACTAGGTTTTGGGACAGACCTATAGAAGCCCCTGGTCCCAACCACACCCATTTTGAATAAATCTGAGTCAGTTCTTCTACATACACTGATCCGACTCTGTTTACATCCCAAACACTGTGTTCTGCCACAGATCGCTGGAAAACATGAGGGATCCCTGTTTACACGATGAAGCTTCGTTCTGAGCAGAATCAGGACGACAATAATAATAGAGTTCTATGGGTGCGACGTCTGAAGCGTAATCATCAGTGTGTGTATCTCCTCTGGTCTGACTGCCAGCAGGCTGTGTGCTAATTTAGTTTTGCCTTGTGTTGTCTGGAGAAAGTGGAGCAGGAGATGAAGCACTGATTCATTCCCAAAAGCCATTCCTCAGCCTTGCGTTCGCACTCATGCCTTGATTCTGATGCTCATTTGATGTTAACGTGTGTGTGTGTGTGTGTGTGTGTTGGCTTGCCCCCAGGGCGTGATGTGTAGCTGGTCTTGAAACATTCAGCTCTCTGACAGACAGTGCTGAAGTCTGACAGGCGCGTCCATGAAGAAGACGAGACACACACTCAGCTAGCGAGATTAGCACTGAACCGTGGCCTGCAGGAACGCAGCCCCAGACCCGGCTCTGCTCTTCAGCGCCGTACCAACAGGGACCCTTGCAGTCCTCATTTGCGCGCTCCCTTGAGGACCGTAAGGCTGTGGTGAGAGTTATCCCTCATTGTCTGGGTGTCAGAGTAGTGCTTGAGCCTGAAGAATTGACAGTTCCAGCAGTTATTGTTGTGTTCTGGTTGTTGTAATTCTAGCTCAGGAAAACACGTGTGGTGGCACTGTGGTGCAACAGGTAGCTATGCTGAAGGGTCCTGGGGTTGTGGGTTCAAGCTCTGCCTTGGGTCACCATCTGTGAGGAGTGTGATGTGTTCTCTGTGTTCTCCCTGTGTCTGCGTGGGTTTCCTCCAGGTGCTCTAGTTCCATCCCACAGTACAAGTCACATTGGTTGGTGGATTGACTGTGTGAAAGTGCCCACAGGTGTGTGTGTTTGTGTTTGTGTGTGTGTGTGTGTGTGTGTGTGTGTGTGTGTGTGTTTGTGTGTGTGTGTGTGTGTGTGTGTGTTTGTGTGTGTGAGTTTGTGTGTGTGTGCCTGTGTGTGTTTGTGTGTCTGTGTGTGTCTGTGTGTGTTTGTGTGTCTGTGTGTGTCTGTGTGTGTCTGTGTGTGTTTGTGTATGTGTGTGTGTGTGTGTGTGTGTGTTTGTGTGCGTATATCTGTGTGTGTGTGTGTGTGTGTGTGTGTGTGTGTGTGTGTGTGTGTTTGTGTGTGCGTACACCAGAAATATCTGACATTGTTGGGACCAACAATTGAGATGAAGAGGTTACAGAAGACGACTGAATGAATGAATGAATTAATTAATTAATTGATTTGAGGTGTATATGTGTTAACTAGTGATTGTGGACAGTAAATAAATTGCCTATATTCACATTACAGACATATCAGGTCTGTTCTAAAACCTAGTGACCTGTCTAGAGCATTTTACTCTCCCAACATTCAAGCTGTCCCAGTTCTTTGATACCTTAAATATGCTGCCTACGGAGATACCTTAATCTGTCTGAAATCTAAGAACGCATTTTGCGAAGGCAATGCCGTGATGTAACGTGAGCATGACTCCCATCTATTTCCCTCTTTTTCTAGAGCAAAAATAACTAAAATCACAATAAAACAGGAAGATTGGAATCCAGGAATATATCACATTATTGGGACCAAACCTGGGACCAAAATGTGTTTACACACTAACCAGCTGGTCCCAGAATATAAATCACTACATTTTAAGGTGTAGACATGTTGTAAGGCTAGGGTTATGATTAGGTTTCAGGTTAAACCAGAGAGTAAATGAATGGGAATCTAGGTGAGGTGCACACAACTCACATATACAAGTTTGTACGTATGTGGGTGTGGGTGTGTGTTTGATTTGTTTATTTTATTTCTTCTAAGAGTAAAATGACGTTGCCTCTGTTGGGTGATGATAAACTAGGACTCTCTCTCTCTCTCTCTCTCTCTCTCTCTCTTTCTGAACCCAATATCCCTTGTCTGTTTATATTCCCTCAAAACAATCTAATGTTTATCTCTATTTAACCCCTAGGAGACTCAAACCTTTACTGCCGATAAGTCTAGGCCAACACTTTTTCATCACTAACCTTCCTAAAACTACAATTAAAAGTAAAAGTATGTATAAATAAATAAATAAATAAAAGAATGAGTGTGGGCGGCAATGTAGCACAGCAGGTAGTGTTGCAGTCACACAGCTCCAGGGACCTGTGAGGAGTGTGGTGTGTTCTCCCTGTGTCCGCGTGGGTTTCCTCCAGGTGACTGTCTGTGAGGAGTGTGGTGTGTTCTCCCTGTGTCCGCGTGGGTTTCCTCCAGGTGACTGTCTGTGAGGAGTGTGGTGTGTTCTCCCTGTGTCTGCGTGGGTTTCCTCCGGTTGACTGTCTGTGAGGAGTGTGGTGTGTTCTCCCTGTGTCTGTGTGGGTTTCCTGCGGGTGACTGTCTGTGAGGAGTGTGGTGTGTTCTCCCTGTGTCTGTGTGGGTTTCCTCCGGGTGACTGTCTGTGAGGAGTGTGGTGTGTTCTCTCTGTGTCTGTGTGGGTTTCCTGCAGATGACTGTCTGTGAGGAGTGTGGTGTGTTCTCCCTGTGTCTGTGTGGGTTTCCTCCGGGTGACTGTCTGTGAGGAGTGTGGTGTGTTCTCCCTGTGTCCGCGTGGGTTTCCTCCAGGTGACTGTCTGTGAGGAGTGTGGTGTGTTCTCCCTGTGTCCGCGTGGGTTTCCTCCGGTTGACTGTCTGTGAGGAGTGTGGTGTGTTCTCCCTGTGTCCGCGTGGGTTTCCTGCGGGTGACTGTCTGTGAGGAGTGTGGTGTGTTCTCCCTGTGTCTGTGTGGGTTTCCTGCGGGTGACTGTCTGTGAGGAGTGTGGTGTGTTCTCCCTGTGTCTGTGTGGGTTTCCTCTGGGTGACTGTCTGTGAGGAGTGTGGTGTGTTCTCCCTGTGTCTGTGTGGGTTTCCTCCGGGTGACTGTCTGTGAGGAGTGTGGTGTGTTCTCCCTGTGTCCGCGTGGGTTTCCTGCGGGTGACTGTCTGTGAGGAGTGTGGTGTGTTCTCCCTGTGTCTGTGTGGGTTTCCTCCGGGTGACTGTCTGTGAGGAGTGTGGTGTGTTCTCCCTGTGTCTGTGTGGGTTTCCTGCGGGTGACTGTCTGTGAGGAGTGTGGTGTGTTCTCCCTGTGTCTGTGTGGGTTTCCTCTGGGTGACTGTCTGTGAGGAGTGTGGTGTGTTCTCCCTGTGTCTGTGTGGGTTTCCTCCGGGTGACTGTCTGTGAGGAGTGTGGTGTGTTCTCCCTGTGTCTGTGTGGGTTTCCTCTGGGTGACTGTCTGTGAGGAGTGTGGTGTGTTCTCCCTGTGTCTGTGTGGGTTTCCTCCGGGTGACTGTCTGTGAGGAGTGTGGTGTGTTCTCCCTGTGTCTGTGTGGGTTTCCTCTGGGTGACTGTCTGTGAGGAGTGTGGTGTGTTCTCCCTGTGTCTGTGTGGGTTTCCTCCGGGTGACTGTCTGTGAGGAGTGTGGTGTGTTCTCCCTGTGTCCGTGTGGGTTTCCTCCAGGTGACTGTCTGTGAGGAGTGTGGTGTGTTCTCCCTGTGTCCGTGTGGGTTTCCTCCAGGTGACTGTCTGTGAGGAGTGTGGTGTGTTCTCTCTGTGTCTAAGTCTATGTTTCCTCCGGGTGCTCCGGTTTCCTCCCACAGTCCAAAAACACTCGTTGGTAGGCGGATTGGCGACTCAAAAGTGTCCGTAGGTGTGAGTGAATGTGTGAGAGTGTGTGTTCTCCCTATGAATGACTGGTGCCCCCTCCAGGATGTATTCCCGCCTTGCGCCCATTGATTCCAGGTAGGCTCTGGACCCACCGCGACCCTGAACTGGATAAGCGCTTACAGATAATGAATGAATGAATAATAAGAATGGCACATGTCAGCCATGTTTCGTCTTTTCTCTAATGAAACAAGTTAATGCATGCAGTTGCTATAACGATGATGCACCCTGAAGCCAGACTGAACAGATAAATAAGGGGTTAATCCCTAGCATTTGAACAGAAAATGTTACGGCTGGCTTAGGGGGTGATACACTAGCACTGATGTAAACACTAGCTCGTGTGAAATTCATCTGTTTGGAACTTATCAATATCACATATATTTTAGAGTGAGCTACATTTGAGGATGTGTAGAGATGATCTAACTGACCCCAGAGCACCCACCTTGTGCCTCATTGGGACTTCATATCAAAGCATACACCCAAATGAGAGAGAGAGAGAGAGAGAGAGAGAGAGAGAGAGAGAAAGAAACAAAAGGGAAAGATGAGAGAGAAGGAAAGGAAAAAAAATCAATCGGAAGCGTTTCAATTAATCTAGCGAGTGAAGGATTGATTGGGGGTTTGGAGTGGGTAAACAGGCCGGGCTGTCTATTTAAAGGCCATGATCCCTTAATCATCACTTTAGTGCAAACAGCTCGGCACACACACACACACACACACACACTGCTCTGCAGATGCCTTCACCACTTCCTTTAACAATGACTACACCACTGTTTTGTTTACAATACGCTTTCACCACTACCAACAAATGTTAACCCATGAACATGTGACTAACCCTTTTAAAAGTCAGCGGAAATGTCTACAACATTGTGCTGTGAGGAACTGACTTCTCTTCACTAACTATATTTATATTCACAGAGATACAGTATTCACAGAAACACTACAGCAGTTCAATGTTTGATTCAATGTTTGAACCAGACTCTGATTCATTTGATTTTTGATTTTTCAGAGTAATACTGAAAGAAATATATGCACAGTGGAGCCTCTACTAACGAGAGAACACACCACACTCCTCACAGACAGTCACCCGGAGCGGGAATCGAAACCCACAACCTCCAGGTTCCTGGAGCTGTGACTGCGACACCTAACTGCTGCACCACCGTGCCGCCCCAATATGTATATATATATATATATTCTTAATATAATCCTAATCCTAAACATAACTCTACACTCAATGGTGCTACAAAGGTTTATTGAGTGATGACAGAGACGCCCCTGGCGTCCCACGTCCGCTTCATCTTCCTGACAAAAGAAAACACAGTGAATGAAAAGGAAATGTGCTTACGGAAGTCAGGAAGCGAGCACACGGATCAAATGCTGTGTGAGTGATGGCTGAGGGCCCGGAGGCTTTCTTACTGCTTTTTGTCCAGACGCTAACACTACAGACCCCTCTCCAAACATGTCAGTGTGCTGCTGCTCCTTTCGTTATGCGCCCTGGGGTGGTGGTTATAAAGTATGCAGAGCAACAGGGGAACTACATTCTGTAATTGCAGAAGTGCGAAGTGTGCCTGTGTGGTCACCTGATCGAATGAGCCAATCCAGGGCTGTCAATGTTAAACATGAGGAAAAAAATCAAGCAGACACCAAACAGGTCTTGGCTTGTTTGTCACGTTAGGGGCGAAGATGGAGGAGGTTTGTTTACCTCCTTACATCTGATTTCCTACAGTTTCAAACGGCTGATCCACAACATGGCATCCTTTAAACAAACCAAATCAATTTAAAAAATACATCTGGCTGTCACTGAACGGCTGACAAGGGCAAGCGTGAGTGTGTGTATGTGTGTGTGTTTGTGTATGCATGCAGCCTCCCTCCGTCACGAAATGAGTCGACGCTAACCTTCAATTCACTCATTCCGTTGAATTATTTGCCCCTGAGAAAATTCATATGTTACGCCAAAAAAATCATTCCCAGCCCCCAGCTAGTGGCTCATTGAGGGGGTCTGTAAATAGAAGGACATGCATATTTATACACACATTTGATGAATAATGTTGTCCGTTAATTTGAATAGATTGGGCCCTAACGATCAAATGAAATAATAATTTATGACAGTTATGCTTCCCTCCTATGGTGCGCTGAATTATGTATGGGCTCCATTGATTGGTCGTCTTTACCAGAGAAAACACATCGGAAGTCTGGATGTACTCTATAGATCTCTCTCTTGTTCTCTCTCTCTCTCTCTCTCTCTCTCTCCCTATTCTTTTTTCTCTATATACACTACCAGTCAAATGTTTGGGCACACCCACTCAGGGAGGGTTTTCTTCGTTTTGGGCGGTTTTCCACATGTTGTGAATGTACAGTAACCAGTCAAAACTTTGGACATCTTCTCGTTCAATGGTTTTTCTTTGTCTTTGTTTATTTTATTATTTTCTAAATTGCGAAAAAAAACATGGAAGACATTAAAACTGTGAAGGAACACATCTGGAAAAAGTAAACAAAAACAAACAAACCAAAATAAATTCATTCATTATCTGTAAGCGCTTATCCAGTTCAGGGTCGCGGAGGGTCTGGAGCCTACCTGGAATCATTGGGTACAAGGTGGGATAACGCCCTGGAGAGGGCGCCAGTCCTTCACAGGGCAACACACACTCACACCTACGGACACTTTTGAGTCGCCAATCCACCTACCAATGTGTGTTTTTGGACTGTGGGAGGAAACCGGAGCACCCGGAGGAAACCCACGCAGAAACCGGGAGAACACACCACACTCCTCACAGACAGTCACCCGGAGGAAACCCACGCAGACACTGGGAGAACACACCACACTCCTCACAGACAGTCACCTGGAGCAAACCCACGCAGACACAGGGAGAACACACCACACTCCTCACAGACAGTCACCCGGAGGAAACCCACACAGACACAGGGAGAACACACCACACTCCTCACAGACAGTCACCCGGAGGAAACCCACGCAGACACAGAAAGAACACACCACACTTCTCACAGACAGTCACTCAGAGGAAATCCACTCAGACACAGGGAGAACACACCACACTCCTCACAGACAGTCACCCGGAGGAAACCCACGCAGACACAGGGAGAACACACCACACTCCTCACAGACAGTCACCCGGAAGAAACCCACGCAGACACAGGGAGAACACACCACACTTCTCACAGACAGTCACCTGGAGCGGGACTCGATCCCCCAACCTCCAGGTTCCTGGAGCTGTGTGCCTGTGAAACTACCTGCTGCACTACCTTTTGCTTTGATGACAGCTTTCCACACACTCTGCATTCTCTCAGTCAGCTTCATGAGGTTGTCACCTAGAATGGTTTTCAGTGAACAGCTGTGGCCTCATCAACAATTAATTTGTAGAACCACTCACCTTCTTAATTTGTTTAAGGTCATAACTTGGGTTGTGCAGAGGTAAGGTCTGGTGCACAGTTCTGTACAGTGACTAGCCCTTCTCCACCAATGACTAATGAGAAGATGTGTCCAAACACTTGACTGGTATTGTATCTGTCACATATATTGCTTGCTCAGCCTCTCTCTCTCTCTCTCTCTCTCTCTCTCTCTCTCTCTCTCTCTCTCTCTCTCTCTCTCTCTCTCTCTCTCTCTCTCTCTCTCTCTCTCTAAATAAAGCAAAGCAAGTCCTGAAACTAAGATCATCATCCATGTCTGGAAAACCTGAACAGCTCAGTCTGTGTGCTGCAAAGGTCTGGAAAAGTCTGAAGCTCCTGTCTTAAGAACTGGAGGAGCTTGGTCTGTGCTTGGACCACCAGAGCGACCCATATCTGGGAAGCATTAAGACTTTGTATAGTGTCTTAACCTGTGTCTGGAAAACTGGAAAAAGCCTCATCAGAATTCAAACAAACAAACAAACAAAAAAGCAAATAAATAGAAAAAAAAAAAACTAAATGTTTTATACTTAATCCATGTTTGGAAAACTGCAACAGCTGTGAATTCCAGATATGAATCCATGCCTGGAAAACTGGGAGAGCCTAATCTGTCCAGAAACTTGGATGCCTTCACTGTTGGCACAACTGGAATAGTTGAATTTCCTGTAGAAGTCTAGAAGATAAGGTCAGTATCGGAGCAACTGAAGTACCATAATCTGAGTTCTGAAACCCAGCCTGATACTTTCCAACTGGGGCCAAGGAGGGGTAGAGAGGAAGAAGCTGGGAAGAAAGGACGGATGGCTGGATGGATGAATAGGGCTGGGGGATGAGTGAGGTTAGGCTGTGAATCAGCAGGTCCTTGACAGCTGCAATCAGCAGGATCCGGACTGAAGCATGTATAATAATCCTGCTTAAGACAGGGGCCTACAGGAGACACGGGATTTACAACTACAATTACAGACAGAGAGAGAGAGAGAGAGAGAGAGAGATGAATGATATACCCCAGGTCTCAGTGTATGAAGGTGCTGTTCATGGACCAGCTGGGCTCTGTTTGTCTATTTCCATGATAGAATACCAAAAGTGGACTGATGAACCCCCATGATGTTCCAGAGACTTAGACTAGGGTATCTGACCATTGCTGTTAGGCATTGATTGCATGCCACCACATAAACACTGGCAAATCCAATGCTGTAAACCCATCTAGCCCATTAGACATGGTCGGCATTAGACATGGTGACCTCCAGAATGACCCAATACATTATTTCTGTGGTGTTTACACTAAAGGATAACATAATAATATCATAATTTGCATATTTACTCCAATATAGCTTGAACTGTGTCTAAACACATAGCTTATTCCTTGCTTAGAAATCTAGAAAAGCATGTTTCCTGTCTGGACATTTGGAATAGGCCAGTTTCCAAGACACAGAATAGGCTGGGTTTCCATCCCATAATTTCACTAATGTTATACTCAATACAGAAATTTCAGAAGAAAAAAGAAAAATGCTTTACAGGTATATTATTGTTTATTGTATTATTATAAAAGAAGGAGAGGTGCATATTTAAGCTTTCATTATAGATCTATTTAAAATAAAAGAGCACAATAAAAGTCCTGGAGATTAGGCAATAATCTACAGTGTGGGCCATTTATATGAATACACCTTAATAAAATGGGAATGGTTGTTGATATTAACTTCCTGTTTGTGGCACATTAGTATATGGGAGGGGGGGGGGGACTTTTCAAAATGGGTGGTGACCATGGTGGCCATTTTGAAGTCGGCCATTTTGGATGCAACTTTGTTTTTTCAATGGGAAGAGGGACATGTGACACATCAAACTCTTTGGGAATTTCACAAGAAAAACAATGGTGTGCTTGGTTTTAATGTAACTTTTCTTTCATGAGTTATTTACAAGTTTCTGTTCACTTATAAAATGTGTTCAAAGTGCTGCCCATTGTGTTGGATTGCCAATGCAACCCTCTTCTCCCACTCTTCACACACTGATAGCAACACCGCAGGAGAAATGCTAGCACAGGCTTCCAGTATCCGTAGTTTCAGATGCTGCACATCTTGATGGTATGGTGTAGTATATGGGGTACAAAGATAGTGCGGCCATTGGATATGTGAAATTACATGATGATGTGTTTCCCTCTTTATGCACTGAAGCTGGCACGTTCTCTGAGTTTTTCCAACAAGATGGTGCACCACAACATTATGGGTGTCAGGTCCGAGCGTTCCTAGATGAACAGTTTCTTGGGCACACAATGGGCAGCACTTTGAACACATTTTATAAGCGGTCAGAATAAAGTTACGTTAAAACCAACCGCACACCATTGTTTTTCTTGTGAAATTCCCAATAAGTTTGATGTGTTACATGACCCTCTTCCCATTGAAAAAACAAAAGTTGGATCCAAAATGGCTGACTTCTTGAAAAGTTTCCACCCTCCCATATACTAATGTGCCACAAACAGGAAGTTGATATCGCCAACCATTCCCATTTTATTAAGGTGTATCCATATAAATGACCCACACTGTACAACAATAAACACAAATTTAAAATCAGATATGTTCCCCAAGGGCGGCACGGTGGCGCAGCAGGTGGTGTCACAGTCACACAGCTCGGTTCTGGTTGTGGGTTCAAGTCCCGCACCGGGTGACTGTCTGTGAGGAGTTTGGTGTGTTCTCTCTGTGTCTGCATGGGTTTCCTCTGGGTGACTGTCTTTGAGGAGTTTGGTGTGTTCTCCCTGTGTCTGCATGGGTTTCCTCCGGGTGACTGTCTGTGAGGAGTGTGGTGTGTTCTTCCTGTGTCTGCGTGGGTTTCCTCCGGGTGACTGTCTGTGAGGAGTGTGGTGTGTTCTCCCTGTGTCTGCATTGGTTTCCTCTGGGTGACTGTCTGTGAGGAGTGTGGTGTGTTCTCCCTGTGTCTGCGTGGGTTTCCTCCGTGTGCTCTGGTTGCCTCCCACGGGCCAAAAACACACATTGGTAGGTGGATTGGTGACTCAGAAGTGTCCATAGGTGTGGGTGTGTGTCGCCCTGTGAATTGGATAAGCCGTTACAGACAATGTATGAAGGATATGTTCCATAACAAAAAGTACCGAATATGTACATGATACCACCACAGTCCAAATTTTTCTGAGAGTGTGAGCTCTGTGTTAATCGAACAAGTCTAAAAAGATTTGAGTCAGATTTTGCTTGCAGCAGAGTCTATTTTACAGATGTTACCAAAAACCATCTTCATTCGCCATCATCCTAGGAGGGCTGTGCATCAGATCACAGTAGTATACTGTTGTACAACTACTCCCAGGACCCCCTCCAGTGACAACACCGGGACCCCACGAAGAGGTTGCCACCCCTAGGTTAGGAACCCCTGCTCTAGACTAAATTTCAAACAAGGGCTGATGTTTGATGATTACATCTGGATACAAACGTCACTTCCAACTCATCTCAAATGCATTGGGTGTTGAGATGTTATCAGTTTTTCACTGGTGGAATGGAGAGATATTTCCAGTTCTTGATCATTTTAATTTTACTTTTTCTTTCTGCTCTGTGTATGATTTTTTGGAACAGATAATTACAGAAAATGCTTTTAAAATGTTGGATATCCAGCCACAGTCATTATGTGCCCTACCCCTGATTTATTTATTTTTTTTAATAAAATAAATAAATAAATCAAATAAATTAAATTAAATTTATATATATATATATATATATATGAGTAATATTATTGACCATCCAAACATGGTTTGGCTGATGAACTATATTTGGGGTCAAAAAAAAAGAAAATTGAAAAATAGTTTTCCATTGTGTCACTTTAAAAAAAAAACACACACATTGTTTCCTCTGCCTTTATTAAAAACGTGAAGTATATTTGCTGTGGTGTATTATTGTCCATCGCTGTGTCCTCTGTGTGTGTGTTTGTGAGTGTGTGTGGTATCCGACAGCACCTGCATGTTCATTTTATTTGGTGAACCAACGCCATTAGTGGCGAGGGTCCTGGGAGACGGCGGAGAAGTGTGTGCTGTGATTATATCCAGCATCTGCAGCACACTCCGGGGAAACGGCATATGACTGTGGCAATATGGCTGTCTGCTTTGATGTGCCGAGGGAACATTTATAGAAGAGAGGGAAAAAAAAAATACTGTAAACATAATATCGTCCCTTATGAACTTAAACATGGGGTCCTCACCTAGCGAAACTGATACGGACAGTGGGAGTAAGTGTGTGGATGGACAAATTGACAGACTACTTTGTTTTAAGGAACAGATCATGTTCATTTATCCGAGCAGTCGCGGACACCTGTGTATTCGACATTCCTTCCAAAATCATGGGCATCAACAGGGAACACATTCTTAACTGCAGCAACAGCTTCTAGCCTTCGGGGAAGGCTTTACAAAAGGTTAGAATATTGCTGTGAGGGTTAGTTGGCATTAGTGAGGTCAGGTACTAACTCATAATTTTTAAATGAATGTAAACTGTCTTTACCCTGCACAAAAAAAAAAAAGCAAAAAAAAAATACTGTGACATTATTTTCCCTGATTGTCTATAACTGTTGCTACGGAGACTATAGCTGCTGGCATGAGCACAAAATGCTAACAACATGCTAACAATGTTTGAAATAAAACTACAGAAACAAACAATTTAGACATAAATATCATGGAAAAACTCAAATTGTAGCCACTTTTATGGGAGACTTTAGAAATTTATTTATTATTATTAATTTTGTTGTTTTTGTGTTGCCATGGAGGCAGACACATATTTGGTGCTTGCTCTTTTTGTGCTTATGCTAGCAGCTAAGCTATGCTCATGATATAAACCTACAGACACACGTGATATAGACCTAAGTATCTTGTAATATACAAATTATAGCAACCTTCACAGCAGATATTAAGATTTAAATTGATATTCTGGAGACTGTTCTAGTTGCTATGGAGACGGTTAGCCTAGCAGGGTCTAGCATATACTCTGCTAACAATAGCAACTAATATTTATAAAAAGAAACTGCAGAAATACCAAATGGTATTAGCAATCTTGTGGTGGGTCAGATTACAAATAGATTTACAGCAGATTATAAGTGTTTACTTTGTTCACTTAAGGTGGAATCTTAAGGTGGACTGCTACAGTTTGTAACTAGCTTTTGGAGGGTGGGCCAGTACATTTTACCCAAAGATTATGGTCAACCAAGTAACTATTTGGAAATGTATTTGTGTGTGTGTGTGTGTGTGTGTGTGTGTGTGTGTGTGTGTGTGTGTGTGTGTGTGTGTGAAAGATTAAATATATTACAGTAAACAGAGTGAAACAAGCGAAGTGAATGCTAAATCATTTTTTAAAAAATATACTAAATCCCTGTAGTGAACAGTTCTGGACTGAAGAAGAGAGAAGTGCTTGAAAACTTTTGGATACATAGTTTTTAATGTATAATTCTGAGATAATACTCAGATATTATAGTCAGGGTATGAATTATTGCATTGGCAAAGCTTGGCTTATTAAGAATTCATGACCCAAGCTTTGACACTCCAGCTAGAGCATTATTCATTATGCCAAGAAAGCAGCCAGAGTTCAGTGAAATTAAACTGAATGGAGATATACCCTGAGCGATCACTGGATTAGGAACACATTGTAGTTCTACAATTACAGACTGTAGTCCATCTGTTTCTCTGTATACTTTCTTATCCCTATTTCATCCTGCTCTTCAATGGCCAAGACCCTAACAGGAGCAGGTATCAGTTTGTTTTATTAATGTATTTATTTATTTTCATGCACATTTTTTGTGCCATTTGTAAACCTGAATTAAATCATTTAACATCGGTACTTGCCCTGGCTATAGATTTTATAGCTGAATGCCATAAGACTCTTACAGGAATGTTCCACCATCTAATGTAAGGCCTTCTGAGATGACCAGAAGCTGTAACTGTAACACAGAAGAGGAAACTCAATTCATTTTCCCAAAATGTTGAAGAGGACTGTCCCCATACATTTCCGGACATGTAGAGTTTCTAGAACCGGATTGGTCTGTGAGTATGTGTGTGTGTGTGTGTACATGTCTCTGTCTTCCAGGCATCCCTGTGACCATGAATCCAACACCAGTAAGAACTCGCGGAGAGTTGTCCAAACTCACTTAACTTCGCTAAAAGAGTTAACGGCCAACTTGGGGGGGAAAAAACAGAAATCGTAATTAGACAGGAGAAAGCGTCTTCGTAATCCAATCAGCTTTCATTCTGGGGGCTTCCGAAATTGGATTATCTTGCTTCATATACTTCTTGGCTAGTACATCTCTGAGACGAGGGCTCTCCGTCTTTTTTTCTCTCTCTCTTTCTCTCTCTCTAAAACGTGCTGCCAGTCCCTGAAGACTTGATAGGAATCTAATTAGGAGTAATCAATATGACTACTCCTCTCTCTTTTCTTTCTCTCTCCCTCTCTCTCTCATTTTATTGTTTCTCCAATCTGCTCTGGCCAGGCCTTTTTGAAATACAACTTAAAACATGCCTATACATTATTTTTATATAAATAAATTATACATTACACGCTGTATAGATTGTACTTGTAGAATTTCCATAGAAAAGAACAGCTGCTTGAATGAGTAGCTGCACGTGATCTTAAGAGCACAGAGCTCTGTGTCAGTGTCATCAAGAGGGGCATACAAATGCTGTGGAAGATTGGAACTGCATTCTCTGAAGTGGTACTGCTCTGTGGCTCCCTATTTAATATTCCCTACATTACTCACTATATAGTGCACAATTATAGGCAACTGAATTCAAGATACAAGTAGTGAACAATATTCAACACTACTTCTTGTGTGTTTTTACCAAGCAACGCAGTGGACTATGGTTATCCACTTTCCACTATTTTGCAGTGCATTTTGTAAATGTTTAAGTGCACTGAAAATTGTTCAATTGTTATTGGGCGCTACAAAATGGTGGAACTCCAAAATAGTGCACTATATAGTCTATAGGGACATTTTAGACACTGGGATGAGCTTGAAATGAGTTAGAGTGGTGCTTGTGATCCAGAACTAATCGTCCAACATCAGTACCTGACCTTACTATAGTTTGGCTGAATGCAATCAAATACTCGCAGCTAGGTTCCCAATTTTGGTGGGAAAATCTTACATGATTATTGCATGGATATGGATGTCAATCCAAGCTATTATATAAAACTGAGAAAACTAGAATGGAAAAGAAAGAGAACTGAATGAAAATGACTAAAAGCCTGAGTTTCCACTCCTTGCTCCTCACTCCTGGGCTCTGGCGCTGAACTGAGCTGTGGCTTATACTCATTTAAAGGAACAAAGACTGAAACTGGGCGTGCTGAACAGGGAGAGACCTCTGCTGTGGTGTTTGATCCTTGTGGTATTTGGAACAAAGCATGTCAAACATGTTTCAGACAACAGAATTATGCTAACCTATAAAAAAGGGGTATTATAGGTCCCTCCTTATATGGCCACCCTCATGGGAAGGACCCACTCTATGGCACGTAAAATGGACAGCACAGCGCAACTTTTTTTCTCATTGTGTGGTTGCATGAAGGAAATACATACAGGAAAATTCTCTCATGCCGGGATGCAATCAAATACTCATAGCAATGTTCCGATGCCTAGTAAAGACTTTCCTGAAGTGTGTCCAGAAGAAGGAGTGTCAGACTCGGTGCCTACCCTTGCTTTCAATGGAAATATTGAACGACTAGGTGTCTAAATACTTTTGGACACAGACAGACAGAGATGATGTGAGCTGCTACATGGCCCACGTGTTGTAATGCAGTTTGCTGAGACAGCAATAAGAGCTGTGGTGCAGAAAATCTCTCTCTCTCTCTCTCTCTCTCTCTCTCTCTCTCTCTCTCTCTCTCTCTCTAACTCTCTCTCTAACTCTCTGCTCCACATAGCTCGGCTCTATTCTCCACATGATGTTGAAGATTAATTGGAACTATCACGGCCGAGCTCCAAATCTCATAAATCACGGGAATATAAAACAATCCGCCGCAATAATACGCTCCCCGTACAAACTCAGTACTGCATCCATGGGCTTATTATTACCTATGCCTGATCGTCAGTGTAATGAAACAAGAAATGGGAAGAAACTTCCCAAGAAATTGTCCTGTGTTCTTGAGGCTTTTGAAGGAATTAGTGTGTGCTCCAACCACTGTTGTGTATGCATACACACACACACACACACACACACACACACACATTCTATACAGAAAAAACTGCAGAAACTTAAAAAAAAAAAAACAGATTCCCAGAATAATATGTGAATATCTGGCAACCCAGTATTAAAATTGGGCCTTAAACTTTACCTGAATGTTACATTAAATCTAACCCCAAACCTAACCCTAACGGTAGCACTAACGTTAACCGTAAACCTAACAGTGAGCTCCAAAAGATTAGAAACAGCACCATTTTGAGCCCAAAACCTTACTCTAACTCTAAACTTAACCAAAAACCATAAAAACTCAAAACTCCAAAGGGTTACACATGCAGTGTTTTGTGATTGTGTGATGTTATCATTAAGAGAAAACTGGCACTTTATGCAGCGCTGTGCCTTATTCACTAGTACACTATTTTGTGGTTCTGCTATTTTGCTGTGATGTCCGAGAACATTGTGAACCATTTTAATGCACGAAAACAATCCCAAAATGCACCGCAAGGAGTAGTGAATCAACAATGTACACTAGTGGATAGCAGATACCCATAATACATTGCGTTATTTGGTTAAAAACCCACATGAGTTAGTTTCAGAAATCATTCAGTTCCCTATAATAGGTCAGTATATAGTGAGTAAAGTAGGGAATAGTGAGTAGGCAGCCATTTTGAACACAGCAGCTGCATCCCAATTGTGCACATAATACTAATGCTAACCAGTGTTTGAGTATGTAGTATGTAGTACATAGTATGTAGTATAGTTATGTGTCAAAATTGAGTGTACTAAGATATCCATGGTGCATACTTACAACCAGATTTTTGAGTGGGGTAGCGATGGATATTATTGTCCCAAAATGCAATGGGAAATGGAAAGGGAGGAGCTCCTGGACAATTTTGAAAAAATCTGTCCCAAATATTGCCCTACTCCTAACATGTACTAAATGTTAGACAGAGGCACGTGAAGCTTATATTGAAAATAATTACATTATCTGACATACACTGCACTATTTTAGTGCAGAAACCTTTACTTTATGATATAGACTGTGCACTACGTAGTGTGGAGGGAGATATTTGAGTTTTATTCTCTGAACAAAATGGCAGACAGTGTTGCCTCGGCAATTTGATATTACTCGTGTTGTAAAAGCAAAAGTTCATCACGTCTTGTTCGTAAAAAACTGTAGTACGTTAATATTTAGTATACTAGCCTGTCACACTCACACTTTTCAGGTTATTACATCGTGTTTATTCTACAGTGTTAGTGTTTAGTAGACAACTGGGATACATAACACTAACAGTTTGAGTGTATTTATTGAAACAGTGCCACCGGTGGATGGGGTCTCATTGGTGACTGTAAAATAACTGCTAATTGTGATAAAGAAAGAATTCCATGATGGAATCAGATTGGAAAAGACTAAGCTGATTTCTCACACCTGGGTTACTGGAATTTCACCTGTACAACCACAATTACAGTTAGTACACATTGTACAAATGTCAGTTACAGTTAGTACACACTGTACACGTTCTGTAAACGTCCTGTTAATATATTGTATACATGAAATCACTTTCAGAGCCAATAATGATTATATTTACTGAACGTATTATGATGTTGTGACACCACCACTTGCACCAGTGTAAAACCAAAGGTGAAGTGCAGATTGAAGGTGGACATCACACACAAAACACATCGGCTAACATTCGATTTTTGGTTGGAACATTGTTGTTTTGTGTTTGGAGTTTTACTTCTAACAAGTATGGACCTAAAAGGAATCACACAAGGGCTTGTGAAATATACATTCAGTGTGTGTGTGTGTTTTCAAAAACAGCTCCTTTCATGGCATCTTGAACCCAATTCACTCGCTGAACGTTTCACACTCACAAAAAACACACAGGAGTCTGCAGCAGCATCAATTATTCACCAAACCTCCCACTCACAACAGTGATTTATTTGTGGCAGAGACTGTAATGCACACACACACACACACACACACACACACAGAGAGAGAGAGACATAGGGGATGTTCAATAACAAAGGAATTTATCAGAGAAGCGTGTGAGGGAGTTGGTGAAATATTGATTAATCAGAGTTTAGGTTCAGACGCAGAGATCTTGTTTCGTGAGGAGATTATTCACAGATCATTTGTCTAAACACATGAAAATAGACTCAGCCTCAGTTGCTTTACACTAATGACACAATTATAAACTTCATGAGTGTTTCTCTGGTCTCTTCTGTGTGTTATTCACGTACTCAAGGCGATGTAAAAGACACTGTAAATACAATACACTACAAAAGACATGGACCACCGTTGTGTTTCGGCTATTTTCAATTTCCAAATACCTCTAAAAGAACTGCGATCGGGGAAATTCTTGAGGCCCTTGGTGATGTTTTTAAGTGACAACAGTCATTTGGATGACTATTATTATAATATAATAAATAAAATTAAATTAATATAATTAAAATTATAATAAAATAATTGGACATTGAAAAAAATGGCACACTACTTATTTGCCCTCACTGAGCAATCATCAGTGTCTCTGGTTGTGGCGCAGCAAGAACCAGCCAATCAGCACCCGGTAATTTCTGACAGTGATTGAAAACACTGGTCTACCGGTTCTACACCCTCAAACCTCAGAAATAAACGTTCAAAACAGACAGGGACTCGTCTGCAGTGGACGAGGAAAGGGCTGCATGTTGCAGGTGCCGAGATTTCTGCAGTGGTCAGCGCCACAACTGTCCACAGGGATTTTTGTATCATTCATTTAACTCATACATTGTCTGTAAGCGTTTATACAGTTCAGAGTCGCGGTGGGTCCAGAGCCTACCTGAAATCTTTGGGCGCAAGGTGGGAGTACACCCTGGAGGGGGCGCCAGTCCTTCACAGGGCAACACAGACACACACACACATTCACTCACACCTACGGACACTTTTGAGTCCCCAATCCACCTACCAACGTGTGTTTTTGGACTGTGGGAGGAAACCAGAGCACCCGGAGGAAACCCACACGGACACAGGGAGAACACACCACACTCCTCACAGACAGTCACCCGGAGGAAACCCACACAGACACAGGGAGAACACACCACACTCCTCACAGACAGTCACCCGGAGGAAACCCACGCAGACACAGGGAGAACACACCACACTCCTCACAGACAGTCACCCGGAGGAAACCCACACAGACACAGGGAGAACACACCAACTCCTCACAGACAGTCACACGGAGGAAACCCACACAGACACAGGGAGAACACACCAACTCCTCACAGACAGTCACACGGAGGAAACCCACGCAGACACAGAGAGAACACACCACACTCCTCACAGACAGTCACCCGGAGGAAACCCACGCAGACACAGGGAGAACACACCACACTCCTCACAGACAGTCACCCGGAGGAAACCCACGCAGACACAGGGAGAACACACCACACTCCTCACAGAGAGTCACCCGGAGGAAACTCACGCAGACACAGGGAGAACACACCACACTCCTCACAGACAGTCACCCGGAGCGGGACTCAAACCCACAACCTCCATATATATATACTGTAGTCTCAACCTGTAGCAATGTAAAAACAATCATACTTTGAACATATTTCATATTTCAATAAACCTTTATAGATATTAAGCAGGCAATAACATGGTAATAAAGTGTTAATAAATGGCATTTTTTTATGTGCTAGTCTCCACATACTTTGGTATTTGTAAGCATGGCAATTTGTGGGTGAAATAGTGAAATACAGGTAAACTGTTGCATGTAACCTGCATGTATCTAAATCAATGATGAGGTGTTCTGAAAAAATACTGGGACTTCCTAAAAGCAAAGCACACCCCGGTGGACCACCAAAGCAGCCACCATCAGGAAACCAGCAGCTCAAGTTTAATTCTTAGAGATGAAGAATGAGCTCCACTAGCATGGCGTATGAGTCCACGCTTTTGAATGGTAGTCTATATCACCCAGCTCTCTGTGACCCATCAGAAATGCAATGACAGTGGGCTTGGGTATGGTGGGGGGGGGTGTGTGTGTGAATAATTTAGTGTGTGTGTTTACACTTGCCTGACAGAGTCAAGCAGGTCAGGCCTACACACACTTCATTCAGAATAAAACATGATGGTCAGTCTCTCTCTCTTTCTTTCTCTCTCTCACACACACACACACACACACACAGAGAGAGATGTATGTGCGTTTAGAAGCTTTCGATTTTAAAATCATTGCACCGCAGCCTCGATGTGTAGCAGTGTAGCAAACAACCACTCTTCTAGATTACACCCTGATCAGCCAAAACATTAAAACCACCTTCTTGTTGTAACAGACTGTAGTTAATCTGTGGCTCTGCATACTTTGATAACACCCACTAATTGTCTGGAACCCCACATTACCGCGACAGAGCAGGTATGCACTGCAGTAACGCAGACATAGTGCTGTTATTGGATCAGACACAGCAGTGCTCCTGGAGTTTTAAACTCCACCAACCAACAGCTTCCTGTGGGCAGCGTCCAGTGTCCGCTGGTGAAGGACTAGAGTACGACCAACACAAACTGTGCAGCAGCAGATGAGCTACAGTCTCTGACTTTACATCTACTCCTACAAGGTGGACCTATGAGGTGGATGTGTCTAACCGAGTGGAGAGTGACCATTTAGAGTTGTTAGATTATGATTTATCTGAAACCTAAATGGCTTTGCTATTGTTTTTTTGTTTTTTTTTAATATAGAAACAGCGATCCCAAACTTTTGAATGCTAGCTCTTTGGTGCCCACCCTTTATCCTTCCCTCGCTCTCTTTATCTCTCCGCTCTCCCTCCATCCATCGGCTCCCTGTCTCTCCATCACTGTCACATCCCTGGCGTCCGTGTCAGGTGCACAAAACAGACCCATCAGCCTCAGAGACAGCTGGAGACTGGTAGCGGCCGCCTGTCCACTCGGCCATGGGGGCCGCATTGTGGGATGAAAGGAAAGGCTGGACGTTAGGGTAAAGCTGCACCGGCTCTGCCTTTGAAGCCCTCTCACTTGCCACTTATTAGAACCCGCACCCCACCCCCCATTCTTGTGTCTCAGTCGTGCTTCTTGCCTGTGTGCACTTGGAGACTGTCGTCTATTTATTGATGGACAGTCTGTGATAGCCTTTCATTAGTGGTTAGATCATTAAGGGCTGAATGACCGCTCTCTGGATGAAAAATGGGCAGGAGAGAACACCTGAGCAACTCTGACAAGGGCCAAATCATTGCGGCCAAACAATCCGGCTCTAAATAGCCAGGCGTGTGGGGCAGCTCCTGGTCAGCAGTGGTGATTACCTACCAACAGAGGTCTGACCAAGTGCAAATCCCATTGAATCATGAGGCAATGAAGGTCATCCCGTCTGGTCCAAACTGACCAAAGGTTTGAATGCTAACCCTGTCCAACCCCTGTCCACTTTCAAAATTGCCTGCAATGGTTCTGGACAATGGAGAAAGAGGTGGAGGTAGATCGCTTGGTTTTGTTTATAACCCTGGACGGTGGCATTAGGATGGACGTTGGTTAGACTCATACAGAATATAAAGCAGGCACTCACTCACATGGTAAATAAATCTCATGCACAGCTCATCTCCATGCACTGGAGAGAGTCTCACAGCACTCACAATCACATAATCCCACCTCCGTTTTTGCATCAAGGGGGTAAAGGATCCCACCGTGATGAGCTCCTAGTTAGCCACATTAGCATTTCCATCATATGTTCTAATAGAAAACTGTTAGCATATTAGACATTGCATTTCTTTGCTGTTGTGAGAAATTCGTACACAGATGATAAACTTCAGTAATCTTTCTATATAACTTTTGTGTTATTTTAATGTGTAAAAGAATACAGACTTTTGTCTCAGTCTTTTCCCGCTAATAAAATTATTTCTCAGATTTGGCTGTGGAATTGTCACGCCCTCGTCCTGTCTGGTTTTCCCTGCCATGTGCTCTCTCAGCACATGGCTCTGTTTGGTATTGTTTTTGTTTCTGCCTTTGTGCCGATCCAACAAAGGATGCAGCGACTGTTCCTGCGAGCAGCACAAGCACCTGCCTCCGTGGACGTTGTTGCAGGTCCCCCTGCCTCTGTGGACGTTGTCGCAGGTCCCCCTGCCTCTGAGGATGTTGTCGCAGGTCCCCCTGCGTCCGTGGACGTAGTCACAGGTCCCCCTGCCTCCATGGATGTCGTCGCAGGTCCCCCTGCTGCCAAGGTCATTGCTGCAGTTCCTCCTGACCTCCAGGAGATGATGGAAAGCATCAATGCAGCTTTGTATGCCCTCCAAAGGAGAAGCCTCACCGAGGCTTGCTCCAGAGAAGGCGCTATCCACCTCACATGCTCCAGAGAAGGCGCTATCCACCTCACATGCTCTCGTTCCTAGTCATGTTCTTTCCTCGCTATGTGTTTGCCCTCAAGTCCGTTTGTGTTTGTTTTGTTGTTTTCTTATAAATAAAAGTCTGTGTTGTATCGTGTGCGTCCGCCTCCAGCATTCCTGATAGGAATAGGCATATAATTACTCTCTGGGTATAGTTTTATTGTTTTATTATCTGAGATGTGCCCTATGTGCATCTAGGGCGCATGGGGCTACATTGGGATACAGCCCAAGGTCCGCTCTACTGACTTACAGGGACGAACAGAGCTCTGTTTACAAATGTGATATGGATAAACAAGTGACAGGCTTCCATACTGATAGTTCTTTCCCTTGTACATCTAAATGAGAACTAAAAGTGTTGACAGAAGCAATAAAGCAATTTATATATCAGTCTTTGAGTCGTGTGTTTGATGGCGGTTACTCTACACTGTGAAGTGTGCACTCTAAAAAATGCTGGGTTATTTTTATAACCCAATTGCTGGGTTGAGCATGTTGGGTCATGATGTTGGGTTATTTTGACTTAAATTGGGTTAATAACAAGCAACCCAGCAGCGTTGGGTTGTGTATGCGGACCTGAAAGGGAACAGTCACGTCGTGCGTCAGAATAGGCGGGAAGCCGAGAAGCTCGAGCGAAAAGAAGAAACCGAAGAAACCGAAGCTGAACTCCAGAGAAAGAAGGATTTCTTTTGGCCGTGAGCATATTTGTAAGTATTTTTTTTTAATTTACATAAATTTAACCGTTTTGTATTAATCGGGATCTTAGTTGAGTTCATGTTTCCGGTCAGCGAGTAAATCCCAGTTTCCTGACTAACGGACATTATCATTCTGCCGAAGGAAATAAAGACCCAGGCTAACGTGACTATCTACCAGACTCAGGTTGATTTTTACTAAACCTATATTTATAATGTTTATCGCTGTATCTTTTAGTGTACCCAATTACTGTTTTTATTAACATTGGCGTTGCGTTGATGTTATTTCTTGCCTGCTAACGCTAGGTCAGTTATGCTAGCGATACCTCAGATAAATGTCCTGCTCTGCGCCTCCGTGAGGTAGCACTAGCTAGCGTTAGCTGAGTTAAATAAGCTTCTGCCGTTCTTGGACTGATATGGCCCGTGTGTGGTAGCCTTAGGGTATGTCATGCTTTATCCCTATTGGGATGTTCGCTTTTTAAATGAAAGCCAATAAGCTAAAAAATCTGTACAGCACTCCTTAACCAGTGCTTGTGATTCCTTTGAAATGAATACCTCCTTTGCTTTTTTTACTTATATGAAACGAGTGATAAAAATCACGATGTGAAATCAGAAAATAGCTTCCCATCGTCATATTGGAATTTTCATTTCCACCTTAACACTAGAAGCATCGCGCTTATTTGACCGACTGAGACCGGAGCAAAGAGAGCCACTGGTTCGACAGCTGTGACTAAAGTCTCCCTTCCACACCAAAACCAACACAACACACGGAGTAAAGTCAGTCACAGGCTCAAATACACACCGGCTCTCTGTGCTCCTAGTGTTAAAATTGTCACTAGTCAAAGCTGATGTTGCCTTCCTTATTTATTTTTCCCCCTTCCACCTTAAATGCCATTTTCGGAAGACGTTTGCTTCTTATTCTCCATTTTTCGTATTCAAATGTTTATTTCTACCTTAAACCTGTCAGTATATGAGGCTAACATTGACGTAATTCACTAGCTTCTTGTTTTAATTAGTAGTTCCATCTTAAAAAGTGTAACTGTGATGATTGTTAGCTTTTTTAAAAAGTCTCTTTCCTCTTTTTCTTTGTTCAAAATGCATTAAACATCTTTTAATACCACTCGTTATATTCGTAAAAACACAAACCACAAATATTTTACCTTTTAATACCCTTTATACCTCATGTACCTCTTATAAAACATGCACTACACTAACTTTAACTAGTTGTTAACAGGAGCTGTGTATGAGATAAATATATTCATTTTTCCTATTCATATTCATTAACGTTGCACCTTGAAACCAGACAATCGCACCCCAATATGGTGCCCACGCCAAAAAGATTGTCATTTCAACCCATGAACATGACGGGTACTCGGCAATGTGACATCAACTGCAACCCATTCATAAATGCGTAATACTATGTCAACAATATTATGTCAACACAGTGGATCATCTTGACTTTCTAATTTTACACATGGTGTTTTTTTATTTGGTCTTGTACTATGAAGTATTGTACATGTCTTTCTAAAATGTTATGTTGATATCTGCAGTGACACATGGATGAATTTGTTCAAACGAAGACTGGAATCTTCAAACATTAATTCCTAAAATCGAAGGTATGTAAAATTTTTGTGTGCATCCTCTCTCTCTCTCTCTCTCTCTCTCTCTCTCTCTTACTCAATTTTAGTTTTGCAACAATGAATATAATGTTTAAGGACAGTGAGTTTTCAGGTATAGACGTTTTGTCTATACACGAAAAAAAAACAAGGTTTTGTCTCGGTTTTGGCCTCCCATCCCCACACAGGTCACTGAAAATTGAGATTTTGCAAAAATGCTCTCCCAAGGTGGAGACTTTTAAAAACATGGTTGTCACTGTGCTCACGTGGATGAGGAAAACTGAGACAGCACATCTGTCTTTGTCTGAAATACAAATAGCTTTTCACTTTCTCTATATTAAATTACATCAGTCATACACTACACTGTACACAAGCAGATAGCAATAGATTTCAGATTCACACATATGAATAAATATAAATGATGTTGTATTAGGAATATATAATGCACTGTTAAGATTTAGATTCAGTAAGTTAATGACTTGCGTAGTGCAGTACATAGGGAGTATTGAGTGATTTGGGATTAAAACTCAGGCTTCATTGTGTTTTGATGTCCCGCTTAAAGGGAATGTCTACATTTGTTGGAAAACACAGTTCTCTCCGTTTTGTTTACGTTCGTAAGTTTTGCGTCTTTTAAGGTAAAACGCCATGATTGAGGGGGAGAAAACTGAGTTTTATTCTTTGTTTGAATTACCACAGAAACACATTTGTAACTCGAGTAGTTAAGTTTTGTAGCGCTTTCGGTAATTAAATTCTTTACTCTCCTTTTCAAAATAATTTTTTTTTTCATTAAAAGACAAGTGTCGTTTTTAATACTACACAACAGTTACCTTAAAAATCAGTGATGACCTTTAAATGACAACTATTTGGTACACAACACTTTAAACTTTTGTACGCATATTGAGGTATGTAAAAAGCATGTATTTGTCCCCAGAGCACTGACCCGGAACGTTTTGTTTTATATTTAGGTTTAAAATCTTTTATTTTTTATATAAAAAAAAATATATAAATATATTTAAAAAATGTATTTTATTACCTCTACTCCTCAGCGTCTGCTGTGACTGTGGACAGGGCTATGCAAGAGTGGCTTAAGGACAACATTCATCCACCAAGCCAGGTTAGACAATACATGAAGGTGACTGCAATCCATAGAGCTAACGGATAAGGGAGAATCGGACCAAAACAGTTGTAGAAATACTACAAGAATATCCACGTCTGTTGGACACCGCATATGGAGAGAGATTAGTCTCAAAATACTTTACAAATGTGTAAATGTTAATCCACAAATTAAACACAAGTCATAAATTTGTTTCACTGTTCACAAATGAACAGATCCCAATCTGTGTCTCACAGTCTGCAGTTTGTACAAATACAGTTACATTCATAAACACACGTGTTTGTTTTTCATAGACATATCACAATTTTATGCAAAAATAAATAAATTTGTTTAAATTTACATTGTAAATATTTGTAAAGTCGAAGTCTCGAATTTAAAATTTATATAATTGTTGACTTTTTTATTCTTATGGGCTTTAGACAATTACATTTACAGCATTTTTATTTTAAATGTGTGAACATGGGAAAAATATCAGTAAAATATAATGTAAAGTTGGGATAAACATAACAAAGAAAGGCAACTGATACGTTATCAAAGCTAGCATCTGTCCAAACATATCATTACTCTAAAAGCTTACAGGTGTCCAGGCTGTAGGCCACAAATGTGCAGGTGCTTTTTATTTCTGTTATATAGTACAAATGCTTAACCTATTGTGGGCTGTACCCTGGAATTCCATGTGAGTTAGTTTGTGATTTTGTTAATTTATTCACTCATTCATACGTTAATTCAATTTCCTCTTTCCCACCTTTGCTCAACTTGTTTTCCTAGGTTGGAAGTAATATGGCTGAGTATTTAAGACATACCAAGGACACCAGGGAGCTTCCATATGTTCGGATGCTTGGGG
This sequence comes from Hoplias malabaricus, assembly GCF_029633855.1. Lineage (NCBI taxonomy): Eukaryota > Metazoa > Chordata > Actinopteri > Characiformes > Erythrinidae > Hoplias > Hoplias malabaricus. Next base: position 4,973,857 of record NC_089805.1, on the reverse strand, counting down.
ACTGCAGTCGTTGTTCTCAAGCTTTTGTAATCATCAGTGGAGAAGATCTGGAGCAGAGCACACTACTAATAATAATAATAATAAATGGAATTTTTAAAGCGCTTTTCAGTAACCCAAAGACGCTGTTACAATCAGATGAACACATAAAGACAATCACATCCGTAACACTACATAACATACAATGATACAAAACAGGAACAAGGTTTAAAAAAACCAAAAAAAAAAAAAAAAAAAACAAGGGCTAATCAGAAACAGAGGGATTAAATGCAGCCGCAAACAGGTGTGTTTTAAGTTTGGATTTAAATAGTGATAGAGATGTTGACTGTTGAATTTCTGGAGGAAGGGAGTTCCAGAGGCGGGGGGCATGTCTGGAGAAGGCTCGATCTCCAAGACTACGCAGCTTAGAAGGGGGAATGGTGAGTAAACCGGCTGAGGAAGATCTGAGAATGCGATTAGGTGTGTATGGTTGAAGAAGGTCCGATAAGTAAGAGGGAGCTTGGTTATTGAGAGCTTTGTAGGTGAGAAGGAGGATTTTGAACTGAATACGATATTTAACAGGAAGCCAGTGGAGGTTGTGGAGAACTGGGGTGATGTGGTGGTGGGACCGGGTGTGGGTGAGGAGACGGGCAGCAGAGTTCTGGACCATTTGGAGTTTATGTAGTAGTGAGGAGCTAATGCCAGAAAGAAGAGAGTTACAATAGTCAAGACGGCTGGAGATAAATGCATGGATGAGGCGTTCAGAGGCAGACTGGGAAAGAGAAGGACGGATTTTAGCAATGTTGCGAAGGTGGAAGAATGAGGTTTTTATGACGGAACTAACATGGGAATGACCGGACCACAGTGGAGGGGGACAGGGTGACATCATCAATTGAGAGTGTGAGGGAGCCAGTTTTATTTAGAGTAGATTTGGAGCCAATGAGGATTAGGTCAGTTTTATTACTATTAAGCATTAGTGAATTTTGTGTCATCCAGTGCCTGATTTTTGAGAGACAAAGTTCCAATTTGGAGAGTGGTGGGTTGTTGAAAGAATTGGTCCGGAGGTAAATCTGTGTGTCATCAGCATAACAGTGAAAATCAAGATTGAAATGACGGATAATATGGCCGAGGGGAAGTACATAGACAATAAACAGTAATGGGCCAAGGACAGAGCCTTGTGGGACCCCTTGTGAGATGGATGAGATGGTTGAACTATGTCCAGAAAGTGTGACAAATTGTTTTCGATCTGTTAGGTAAGATCTAAACCAGTCAAGGGCAGAACCAGTGACACCCAGCTCACGCAGTCTTGAGAGGAGGATGGCATGATTTACTGTGTCAAAGGCAGAACTTAAGTCAAGGAGGACCAGAATACTTAGAGCTCCCGTATCTGCAGCCACCAGCAGATCATTGATAACTTTGACCAAGGCAGTTTCGGTACTATGGTGAGGACGAAAACCAGACTGAAATGAGTCGAGGAGGTTATTGGATTCTAGATATGTTGTCAGCTGGGTGGCTACGACACGCTCAAGGATTTTAGAAAAAAATGGAAGATTTGAAATCGGACGGAAATTATTTAGATTTGCTGGGTCAAGACCAGGTTTTTTAAGGATAGGTGTAACTGCAGCTAATTTGTAAACTGAGGGGACATAGCCAGAAAACAGTGAATGGTTAATAATAGAGGTTAGATGAGGGACCAAAGCAGTCATGCAGGCTTTCGTTAGTGAGGTAGGGAGGGGATCAAGAGAGCAGGTGGTACTTTTAGAATGGGTAATGATATCACTGATAAGAGAAGGAGTAACCGGGCTGAAATCAGAAAAACAGGGCATGGATATAGAACAGACTGAGGGCTGTGGAGACAGTGAGGAAGGAAAGGTGGATTTAGATGAGATAATCGTAAGAGAGTTATTAATATTGGAAATTTTATCTTCAAAGAAGTGTAAGAAGGAGTTGCAGAGTTCAGAGGAGGGTGTCATGTTGCTGCCAGGGGCTTTGAAAAGTTTAGAGATTGTTGTAAAGAGATTACGGGGGTTAGCATTAGGCCTATTAATAAGACCTGAGAGATACCTAGACTTGGTGGTGTGTAAGGAATCTCTGTATTTGCGCATGTGTTGCAGATAAGCATCAGCATGCACCGTTAATTTGGTTTTTTTGTACAGCCTTTCAAGCTGACGTCCGGCTTGTTTCATAGCGCGCAGCTCAGTGGTGAACCAGGGAGCAGAAGTGGTGAAAGAGACCAATTTGGTTTTCGCAGGAGCAGAAGCGTTGAGGGACGCGGAAAGAGCAGAGTTAAGCATTGTGGCATGTACCTCTGGAGAGGATGGAGCAGTGAGAACAGGAAAGCTCATATTGATGGACTGAGCGAAGGAACAGGGATCAACAGATTTAATATTACGGAAAGAGATAAGTCTTTTAACAGATTGGTGAGCTACATTCATAGGGACAGAGAATAGAAGGAGCTTATGGTCAGAGAGTGGAAACAGGAGAGGATGAAGGTTGTGAACCAGGACAGAAGAAGAACAGACTAGGTCAAGTGTGTGACCTTTGTCATGAGTAGGAAAATCTACATGTTGAGTGAAGGAAAAGCAGTCAAGGAGAGCTAAAAAATCAGTCACTAACTTGTTGTCAGGAGTGTTAACATGTATATTGAAGTCACCAAGTAGCAACAGTCGAGAAGAAGAAGAGTTAGCGAGAGTGAGTAGCTCAGATAGTTCAGAGAAAAAGGATGAATTAGATTTGGGGGGGCGATAGATGAGGAGTACGGTAATAGAGCCAGGTGTTTTGACTGCAAGATACTCAAAAGATGATGGTGATGAGAAAACAAGTTCAGTAATTCTGAGATTGTTTTTAAAGATCACTGCCAGACCGCCCCCACGACCTGAGGAACGTGGTTTTTGCACATAATTAAAGTTGGGTGGGGTTGCTTGGTTGAGAGAATAGTAATCACCTGGTTGTTGCCATGTTTCTGTTAGGAAAAGGAGATCAAGTGAATTGTCCAATATTAATTCTTGCAACAGATAAGATTTGTTAGTGAGTGAGCGGACATTAAGGAGGGCAAACGAGGAACTAGGGGCAACAGGGGTAAGAGGGCGTAAATTAGACAGATTAGAAAAACGTTTTGTAGAATGAGAAGGTGAGCGAGACAGTGTCCAGAAAGAGCAAATGTTACTACCATTGGTATAGTGTACAGATTTATTGCGATTTAGCCTTGAGCCACGGTGAAGATAGCGTCGCCGGTTGAGTATACCAGCTCTGCAGGCAGCAACAGCAGAATGTTTGGAAAGGCAGTGAGAATACCTATATTTACGTAGTTCATCAGCCGTATAACTAACAAACAGTGAGTTGAACAGGGGGTCTGGGTTCATGTGGGGGCAATCAAGGATGGGAAAAAGTGGAATAGCCAGTAATAGAGTCATAGCAGATAGCAGGTGCATTGTCAATGGGTTGGAGCAAAGTAATTGCATAGCGGCAGTGCTAGCAGACACTGTAGGCAGGAACCATAGATTTGGGGCAGGGCAGTAACGAAGCTAAGCGGGACAGTAGCCGGGATCCGAAAAGTTGGAGCAGGACAACAGCGAAGCCAGCCGGAACAGCAGCCGGGATCCGCGAAGTTGGAGCGGGACAGCGGCGAGGCCCGCTGGAACAGCAGTCGAAATCCGCAAAGTTGGAGCGGGACAGCGGCGAGGCCCGCTGGAACAGCAGCCGAAAACCGCAGATTAGGGCAGGACAGCAGCAAAGCTAACCGGCCGGGAATCCACAGAGCTAGGGCAGGACAGCCTCGGTGCAAGCCGGCCTGAATCCGCAGTGTTGGGGAAGACAGTCGAATAACCGCGAAGATTACAACCGGGAATCCACAAAGTCAGCAGGAACGGGGAACAAACAAAACAAAACATACGGGGAGAAGCGGCAGTCAACAGAGCGACGCCAGCGTACTCTAGCCCGAGAAGGAGACAGGAGACGAGTGACGTGTTACACACACACCTTGAGATGTGATTGACGGGCGACAGTAGGGAAATCAATCGGTCACGCACAGTTCTGAGAGCAGTGGATGTTTGCTTCAAAGCATTTTACGTATTTGACCTCCAGTATCTTGTTGTCATTTATTAATTGTATTTTCAATAACATTTATAACCTGAAGAAAAATAATTTTAACTTGTTTATTGTAGACTTCTGGACTAGATGTGTTTCTTGGTAAATTATTTTGTGTTGCTTGATTCTCCTGTTGTCCGTGTGTATAAACAATATAAATACATTTTACATTTTATTTTTGAATATTTTAAATGTATAAAAATCTACAATACTTTGATAACTTGACTATTGTACGTATGTCTTTTATTCCAGCTAGACTCTGATTATATTTTTATTTTTGTTTGTTGGCTTATTAATAAAAATATTCTGGAATAATATTTGTGTGCATGCTTGCATTAAATTGATTAAAAATGAACCAACCCAAAGGTTGCCATAACCCTACAATATAGTTGTTTTTACCCAATAGTGGGTCAATGTCAATAACCCAGCCTGTTGGGTTAAACTGGTAACCCAGCATAGCTGGGTTAAAATAACTAATGCTGGGTTTGTCCCTATTTGACCCAGCGCTGGGTTGACAAATTGAACCAACTTGGGTTATTTCAACCCAACCATTTTTTAGAGTGTGGGATGGGAGGGGGCTATGTTTAGTGCTGCAGGTTCTGTTCAGAAAAGTTCTATGAGCTGTGTTTCAGCGTCACCAAAGTTCTTCAGGGTTCTATGCATGGCGTAGTAGTGCTACAGGAGCAGAGTTAATACAAATCTATTCTAATTATGATTACATATCAGTATTGTACACACTTTACTTAGTTTATTGAACCCATCCTGATCTTAAAGAGCATCCCTTGCTGGTCAGTTGGTGGATATTCAATGTGGCCTTTGTTTTAGTCCTCCTGTTTGTTTTTAATTGATACACAATCCGATAAGCAGTAATTTCCAGCTGCTCTAATTGGTCTCCAGGGACTGTCAAGGTCCAGCTTTAACACACAAACCCGAGTCTCAACACGTTTGGTCGATTCTTGACAGAATAATATACAAGACAAAACACAGAAGGGTTTTATTTCTCATTACAAAACTGTTCCAGGCCGCTGTGGTCTGAGTTGCACCGTACGGGCCATTGGACAAAAGGAAAACCCAGATAATTAGACCCTACACTTAGGATACTACAAGGAAGACCACCGTTTGGGATGGAGAATATTCCCTGATGCAGACTCCATGCAGAGAGTGAGACTGTAGTTAGGAAAACACAAGAGGGAAATGTCACCTGTGAGGTTTAATCCCGTTAAATGAAAACAGAAATGGGAGAATATGGAATATAGCATAAATAATTATTAAATGGTGATTAAAATTGTTTATAAATAATTATCACGACATATTATTTATGATTTCACGATGACTTGGCACTCGACAAATGGATTATGAAAATAAATGGGGTAGAAGAATGGGACGTGTCATAAATTCTGTCCCCCTGGACCCTGAGGAACTCTGGAACTCAGAAACTCGAATGGGACTCCACTGGTGAGGAGTAATGCAACATGTAGGAACAGGATGGCCTTGTGACTGGATGAATGTGCAAAACTACCCAAAGGTGTGTGTGTGAGTGACTGGGTGAGTGTGTGAACTTGGCCAAAGTTAGGAGTGACTGGGTGACTGGATGAAATTGTCTACAGATGTGAGTGTGTGAGTGACTGGGTGAGTGTGTGAAATTGTCCATAGATGTGAGTGACTGGGTGAGTGTGTGAACTTGCCCAAAGTTATGAGTGACTTGTTGAGTGTGTGAAATTGTCTACAGTGGTGAGTGTGTGAGTGACTGGGTGAGTGTGTGAAATTGTCTACAGATGTGAGTTTGTGAGTGACTGGGTGAGTGTGTGAACTTGGCCAAAGTTAGGAGAGACTGGGTGAGTGTGTGAACTTGCCCAAAGTTATGAGTGACTGGGTGACTGGGTTAAATTGTCTACAGATGTGAGTGTGTGAGTGACTGGGTGAGTGTGTGAACTTGGCCAAAGTTAGGAGAGACTGGGTGAGTGTGTGAACTTGCCCAAAGTTATGAGTGACTGGGTGAGTGTGTGAAATTGTGTACAGATGTGAGTGTGTGAGTGACTGGGTGAGTGTGTGAAATTGTCTACAGATGTGAGTGTGTGAGTGACTGGGTGAGTGTGTGAAATTGTCTCCAGATGTGTGTGTGTGAGTGACTGGGTGAGGGTGTGAACGTGCCCAAAGTTAGGAGTGACTGGGTGACTGGGTACAATTGTCTACAGATGTGAGTGTGTGAGTGACTGGGTGAGTGTGTGAAATTGTCTCCAGATGTGTGTGTGTGAGTGACTGGGTGAGGGTGTGAACATGCCCAAAGTTATGAGTGACTGGGTGACTGGGTAAAATTGTCTACAGATGTGAGTGCCTGGGTGTGTGTGTGTGAACTTGTCCAGAGGTGTGAGTGTGTGCCTGACTGGGTGACTTTGTGAAACAGTCCACTGGGCTGAGTGTGTGAGTGACTGGGTGAATGTCCAAAACTGCCCATAGATGTGAGTGAGTGAGTATGTATGTGTGTGTGTGTGTGTGTGTGAGTGAGTGACTGGGAGAGTGTGTAAACTGTTCAAATGTGTGAGTGAGTGAATGAGTGAGTGAGGGACTAGGTGAGTGTGTGATGCACTGTGCTCAGTGATTCCAGGTTGGTTTTGGGGCCTAATCAGGATGAAGTTGTTACAGAAGATGAATGAATGAATCAATGAATGAATGAATGGCTGATCAGCACTGGAGTGACACAGCCGTAGTAAAAGCCAAGGATAATGACGTTTATGTAATTGATTTACACATTCCCAATATTTTAATATCGACGTCTTAAATGTTAAAGACAATACCGACCTCGTTAAGTTGAAAAAGCTGCCAGACGTTACACACCATTTTACCATTTTACAAGCAGAGACCATTAGGAGTCAGATCCTTACAAGGACAGAGTATGAACCTGTTTAAAAGTTACATGCTTTTGAGAGTGGTTTCACATTCATAACTGCCTTCAGAGAGAGAGAGAGAGAGAGAGAGAGAGAGAGAGAGAGAAATAGAGACAGACATTAGTCTGCACTCTGCATGCTTGCCATCCTGTTAAGCATGACCCCGGGTCACTTTTCACTCGTCCCTTCCCAGGGGGGGTCTATCTGTCTGTCTGTCTGTCTTTTCTCTCTCTCTCGCGCTCGCTCTCTCTCTCATCCTCCTCTAACCCCTCCATCATTCCCCTGGGGTGTCTCAAGAGGAGAGGAGTGCAAAAGACGCAGCAATTACAGCAGCACTTCCTCATTATCCCCCTCTCACACAGCCTCACAGCCTCACACACACAGACACACACACACACAAAATGGAGTGTGTCACTGATCCCCCGCGGAATGCTGCGGAGAGAGAGAGAGAGAGAGAGAGAGAGAGAGAGAGAGAGAGAGAGAGAGAGAGAGAGAGAGAGAGGAACACTCACACACCCGGTGCCATTAAAGCAATTTGCTTGGTTAAAGTACCAGGACATAAGTACATTTATACTCTCCTAGAGCAGCACGGTGTGTGTCTGAAGAGTGTGAGTGTGTGTGTGTGTGTGTGTGTGTGTGTAAGAGAGAGAGAGAGAGAGAGAGAGAGAGAGAGAGAGAGAGAGAGAGAGAGAGAGAGAGAGATGGAAGGAAGGGACAGAGAGACAAGAAAGTGAGAGCGAGAGAGAGAAGGAAGAGAGAAACAAAAATTAATCATGAGAAAGAGACAGATAGAGCGAGAGTGAGTGAGAGAGAGAGAACAGAAATAAAGGGAGAAAAGAGAACATAGATAGAAGAGAAAGAAGAGAGGGAGAAGAGAAAGAGTGGGAGAAAAGAAAACAAGAAAGCAGAGAGAGAGAGAGAGAGAGAGAGAGAGAGAGAGAGAGAGAGAGAGAGAGGGAAAAAATGTGAGAGAGAAAGAGAAGGATGAGAGAAAGAGAAAGGAAAAGAGAGAGAGAAGGGAGAGAAAGAAAGGATATAGACAAGGAAAGGAAAGAGAGAGGCATAGGAGTAAATAGCCTGAGATGAATGCATTGCTTTGTATCACACACACACACACACACACACACACACACACACACACACACAGTATTACACAGCCAAGACCAACACCTATATCCAACACTTACTGAGCTACTATCATTCAATCCCACTTTGTGGACCGTGAACACAAAGTGTCACTTACACCCTACACCACTCATGGCCACCCCCACCCATTGTGACATCATTCCTCTGAGTGAGGTGCAACATTAAATACACTCTGTGTTCCTTCAGCAGAAATAATGTTACTACTCAACTGCAATACGACAATACCCCACCCCCTCCCATTACATACCTAATAATGATGAACACACACACACACACACGTCATACATACACAGCTTCACTAATGCCCACCCAGCCGTTTACAGCCGTCCCCAGGTCTGTTTTCATCAGCACTGTGGGGTAAAGACTTTGGATAAAGACTGAAAGGGGATTTTCAGTAAACAGAGCAATCAAACTCCGAGCTATAGATGTGTCCTATGCGCACCATCCACAGCCGTAAGCACAGCGCAGGAGCTCAGCGTTTATACTGCACTCTATGAGGGAACGCCAGGGTACTGTATGGAGCAGAGGCAGGTGGACTTTTATATGGGGTAACAGTGGGCAAAAATGTTGGGAAATTAATAACTATAATCTATACACTGGAGCATGTGTATTTCTCTCTCTCTCTCTCTCTCTCTCTCTCTCTCTCTCTCTCTCTTTCTTATCTTTTCTTATCTTCCTCCATCCTCCTCCTCTACCTTCATATATGTTTCTGCTGCCCATTTTCCCATAATTCCTTTGCTTCTCTCATCTGGGGGTTGAGAAGCCAGATGATATATAAGAGGAAACATACACGTGGACATGGTTTGTCTCAGAGGAACACACACACACACACACAGACACACACACACACACACACACCCTAAACCTGTCATTTCAGCTTTATGTCTACTCAGCAAAGCAGCTAAAATCAAATAAAGACCCAACAAGCACAGCCCAATGCCTGGACATACAGCTATCGATCCACTGGGGTCAGTGTGTGTGTGTGTGTGTGTGTGTGTGTGTGTGTGAACACAGATCCCCCCCATAATTATTATTTTAAGTTAATTTTGAGATTATTTAATTTACAGGAAAACCTTGCATATTGGACCCTGGCATATCTGAAGAAAACCCATGTAGACACAGGAAAAACACACCAAACTCCTCACAGACAGAACCCCAAAGCAGGGATTGATCCCAGGACCCCTGGAGCTGATCACACACACGTTACTGTACATTTTACATCGCAACTGTTTTACAGTGACTCCTTCAGTAAAGAGCCCTCGTTTTTCCCTTTCTGGAAACTCACTAAATTGTATTGATCAGGTGACCACTCCTGTTTACAATGAGTGACTGGAAGTTGCAAGAGACCCAGAGTAACGCCCCCCCCCCCTCCAATGCAGATTTAAATTCACAGCCTGATTGGTTGATCTCACCATGTCCCTTATTTTGATGTGAGCGGTCAGGAAGATGTTTTGGAGAAAATGAATGGAAGATGAAATAAAGGCAAAAGGTGTGGTCACTAGAGACCGAAACAAGAGAAATAAAATTCATTCATTCATTATCTGTAAGCGCTTATCCAGTTCAGGGTTGCGGTGGGTCCAGAGCCTACCTGGAATCACTGGGCGCAAGACGGGAATACACCCTGGAGGGAGGGCGAGAAATAAAATGACCTGGGTAAGTCAAATTAACGTCAGGATTGGGTCGGATGGAATAAGGAAGCCTTTATCCATACTTAAATAGGCACACACACTTACCAATACACATTGTGTGTGTGTGTGTGTGTGTGTGTGTGTGTGTGTGTGTGTGTGTGTGTGTGTGTGTGAACCAGTTTTCATTAACTCATATCTGATTAAAAAGGGAAGTGATCAATGTTCATATTCTTGGCTCAATTTTTGCTGAGTCAGGGTTTTGTCAGGGTGAAGGAAGTTGTGTCAATGTGTGTGTGTGTGTGTGTGTGTGTGTGTGTGTGTGTGTGTGTGTGACGTTGGCGGAATCTGTTTGCTGAATTCGTATTTTACACACTTATGCAGTCAAGGTATAATTTGTGGTACATGTGAAGTACATAACTCATTCACCACTTCATCTTCTGCAGTTGCCGAGGCCACCATAGCAACACATTAGCTGCACAACCAGTGCATTTTCTTGAGGAAAAGTAATGTTTAAGTTACATAATTATGCAGGTACTCCGGGGTAAAACAAGTGTTGACTCTAGTGAGGCTAAAAACGATGAAGGACAAATACTTTTCTCAAACAAAATGAAAACAAAATCTGAGGTCACTTTATTTTAGGCTTAAAAATGCCATCTAGAGTTGTATCTCCATGCCGTCAGAACGTCTGCCAGCAGCAGGTGCTTGCTTGCTTGGTTTCGCCCCGTTCAGAGCTCACTCGTCGCCAGGAGGATATGATTCGTACTGTGGAGCTAGGCTGGACCTCCTAGACTAACAAACTAAGTGGGATTGTCTGTTAAAACAATAACAACATCAGCTAAAATGTGTGGATTTAGTTTAGCTTCGAGGCTCATGGTTATGTATCTACAGTGCCACAATTATAGCCACGATGCTCAGTATTGTTTCACAAGAATGAAGTCTGAAAACCTGTGGCGGCGCTCCTGGTTAGACTTTTGTAACACACTCCTTATTGGAGTAAACCAATCCTCTCTGAGACATCTACAGCTAGTTTCGCTTCTAGGCTCATGGTTATGTATCTACAGTGCCACAATTATAGCCACGATGCTCAGCATTGTTTCACAAGAATGAAGTCTCAAAAACCTCTGGCGGCGCTCCTGGTTAGACTTTTGTAACACACTCCTTATTGGAGTAAACCAATCCTCTCTGAGACATCTACAGCTAGTTTAGAATGCTGCTGCTAGGTTCCTGAGGGGCACTAAAAAAGAAGGTATCACTCTGATCGTAGCCTCTCTCAATTGGCTTCTTTTTCAATTCTAGATTCAGTTTAAGGTTTTACTTCTTCTTTTTTTTTTTTTTTTTTACGACTCCAAATGGTCTGGCCCCCTCTAATATCAGTGATTCACTCATCCTCCATCCAACACACGATGTCTCAAACAGTCTTGGGTGTTTCACGTTCATGGCTAAAGCTCAAGGGTGACTTAAAACAAGGCTTTACTATGCCTTACTGAGGGCTGAAGCCTGTGGTTTTTATTTTGTAAATCTTGTGTACCCCTCGGCTTGAAAATAATGGAAGCATTGTGGATACTGATGTAACAGCTAATGAATATTTAGCAAACTAAGATAATCATGTGATTGGGAAATAATGATCAAGGGGTGGTATGGTCCATTTGGGAAAGAGAGGGAGAAGCCAGATTGACCCCTGCTTGGCCAATAAAGGTATAAAGATCGGACATTGGACATCTCTGTTATTTTTATTTCACTATCAGCACTGGTAACTGTTTAATATGTGACAGGATATTTTGGACATGACAGTATTCTCTGTTTAGTCTTATTCCGTTTTCCTAGTCGTGTTATTTGCTCTGTGCCCAATTTACTTTTATCCTCTGCAAATATTTCTGCTTTTTTTATAATGCTGCAAGAAGCCATGTTTGGATTTGTAATGTCAGTACTTTTCGTACAGTACAGTCTCATTTAAACCTCCTTCACTGAACTTATTGCCTCACTCTCATTCACACACACACACACACACACACACACACACACACACACACACACACACATACCCACACACACACCCAGAGAGGTAACTACTTCTGGAGGTAATTAGAGATGACTGCAGTGGGTTGAGGGCATGACCCACTGTAATTGGCTCTCTATTATCTACAAAGGTCTTTTAAAATCTGACAGGATACAGTGTACCACCATTTAAACACACACAGAACCCCCCCCCCCCCTCCCACACACACACACACATTTGCAAATGAGGCAGACTCATGGATAGCATTCAGTCAAATAGTTAAAGGGGACATTTATGTGTCCATAGCCCTGTCTTGGCTGACCTTTGGATGAACTCAACCCTGGCTTCATTCTCCTGTCCGAGCAGTGAGTAACAATCATCGGACCCCATTAGTTAAACAGACCCCCGTCCGTGACACTGCTGGTCCGTGAATAGCCCGGGAGCTAAAAATATTCAGACAACAGCATCCTGTGAGCACAGATCAAAGACTAGAGGATGACTAACACAAACGGTGCAGCAACAGTTGCAGAGCAAAAAAACTTGAGCAGCACTGCTGTGTCTGATCCACAAGCACCAGCACATTAACAGACCACCACCACATCAGTTCCACTGCAGGGTCCTGTGGTGGTCCTGTAAGGATCCTGGATATTGAAGAGTGTGAAAGTCATTTTTATGGTATGGCTTTACTGTTAGTGCTTGGGGTCCTAAAAGAGGCACATGCAAGTCTTTACATGTGAAAGGTAATGGAACTCAGTTCCAAATTCCGTGCTGGAAAACGATTACGTTACAAGAGGTGCAAGACCTTCCTACAACTGTGGCAACTGTCCTACGGGACCATCCATTATAATAGTAGAGCAGTCAGCCCTGACAGAGAACATGAGAAAGTGAGGTAATAACACTATCGACACGTCGGAAACGGCCGGACGTCTGACACTTTCCCTTGTCCTTACATTAATGACCGGTGAATGGCCTCCATTAGGCCTGCCGTGTCATGTCACTGACAGGTGAAGCCGTGTTAAGTGTTTTTAAAGGTTAATACGGGGCCCTAAACGACTCCAGCTACACCCCGCTGGGTCAGATAAGTGTTAAATACCAGCTTGACAAACTGGATCCCAGCAGAGACACGAGATAATTGGTCAAACAAGGTCCAGTCATTTGTCACAATGGCCATTAAGCCCATTCATCCCATTCATTCAAGGGAAATCTTCACAGCGGATTATGGAAGGTTTCTTCGGTGATGGGAACAAAGCAGGAACCCCCAATATGGCTATCGTGAACCGGTATGAACAGGCTGACACATGCTACAGAATTAAAATTCATTCAGCACTTCCTATGAAGCCTGTATTTATATGTCTTTATAAGTGCAGTTATAACTATAATTCATAAAAATGCTATGTAAGCATTCGTATAAACTCCAATAATGCCTCATAAGGCTTTTATAATGAACTATAATTATTTATCTTGTAACTTATAAATATGTAGTTATATAATTTAAAAAATAGTTAATTATAAGAGCCTTATGAGGCATTATTAGAGTTTATATGTACGCTTACACAGCATTATAACCAAGTTAAAAAGAGTTATAATTTCCTTTATAATGGCTTATAATTATGTGCTCTATTATACATTTTAAGCATCAATAATGTGTTTATAACTGGTAAGATGTACTATAGGTGCTTTATAATTATGCACAGGTTATTATTCATTAAAAAGGCATTATAATGAATAGCGACAC
>NC_089805.1:4925405-4955405 GCF_029633855.1 Hoplias malabaricus | reverse complement strand
CTAGCTTTCCAAAGGGTCTCACTGTGGCCATATTCCACATTTCCCAATTTTTCCATCTATTTTACACACTTTATTGCCCTGACGTCCACCTATAACATAGTTTCATGGGAGAAAATGACCCATAATTGATGTTTACGGGACCACTTTCCCAACTCTCTTCATCCTTTACAATAAAACAAGCAGGGTTTGTCGCAGTCCCAAAGAACACAGTGTAAAACATTGTCCAAAAGTACTGTAACTAGTGAACCCAGCTTCTTTAAAGGAACCCTAGGTAAGGTTTGGTATTTTTGCGTCTGGTGTCCATCTACAGTTGGGGAGTGTATTCGCATTTACAGCACTGTCCTGAAATCAAGGGGGGAGGCGACCGTGAGGGAGGGGTGGTTTCCTACCCCCCTGTAACAGTTAAATAGTGCACTAAATATGGAATAGTAATGATACAGGCTCTTTTCTCCCAGTTAGAGTTCAGTGAATAATCACCATGATTTTGAATCTGCAATTTTAAGGTAAAATTACTACCTATTGTTGCTTTAAACTGCTCTCGCAAAACCACTGTAAACTCTGAGGATCCCGTTCTACCTTAAAGAATACAGCAGTTAGGCTCTGGCACCTGCATCATTTAAGGTGGAACGGGAAAATCCGAAACTGAAGCTGAATAATTTGAGCACCTTTGTAATATTAAGGAACATATGTCAGAACTTTAGAGGTGCTTCCTGACGTGACAAAGTCGGGATTTAATAATGGGAAGGTCTCCCTTAAAGAAACACTAGGTTGTATTTTTACATTCCAATTACAGCTAGAGCTAAGAACAGAAAGGAGGAGCCCTGGAGCCAGCAATGGAGAAATGGAGCATCAAACCCAGGGATGGAAGAAGGAGGGATGGCAGCAGGGCCTGCTCCTCCACTGCCTGAACGCTGCCTGTTGCTGATTGGCTGGAGCAGTGTTTTGGTGTGTGGTCTGAGACCCTTTCTTTGTTTCCCATTTACCCAGCCACGGCTGCATACCAACACTAGGGTGACCAGATGTCCTCTTTTACCCGGACATGTCCTCTTTTTTTAGACTTAAAAAAATGTCCGGGCGGAATTTCACAAACGTCCGGGATTTTGTTTTTCTAGAGCTTACATAGAACTTCGAGAAGTTTCTTTCACAAACTAGTCCTGCCCTCCTCTACTCCGATTGGTTCGCTTGAGTGAGAAGGGGGCGTGGTGAAGTAGCCCTAAATCTTCTGATTGGACGGTCTGACTGTAGAGCTACAGTTATTGGTCGATATCATTCTCTGTAAACATTTAATTGGTCAGTCTGCACGTCAGTAGTCCTTGTTTACGACAGGCAAAGCTCGTGTACCCCCACCCCCGAGACGGGTCCTCTTCTTCACCATCTCAGACCTGGTCCCCTTAACCAACACCACACCCGGTTTCACAGCTAGCAAATGGGTCTAAAAGTGTATTAGACCAAAATCAGGTATAGCACCTTTAAATACATGAGCGGTTCTTAACTTTTGGACAGTAATGAATTCATGGATCATACCAACAGCCTGTGACTGGAAGTTAGCAATGAATACAATAGAATGGAATAGAGATACTTGGAAAAGAAGTTACCCAAACTTTTGACAGACTCTAGAGTGAGACACACACACACCCACAAACATTTGATCTCTCACAACCCCCCACTCTCGTCCTGGCCAATGCACTCCCAATGCAAGACACCCAGAAGGATATCCTTTCTGCTCTTTCAGACACTTCCCTCAATACCTGAGAGTGTGTTTCAGCTTCTTACGCTGCTCGTGCAACCAGAGGAAACACATGATAGCACTCAGCCCGTGTAAAAAGACCAGAGGTGCCCAATCCATTATTTACAACCACCGATTTTGGGCAGCGCTAGCAGGCAAAAAGCCACAGAGCATCCACACACCGGACCCTTCCCCCTCCCCCTCAACCACGCCAGTAGCTTTTAGAACAGATGTAAAGGAAACACTCCTACGCCTCCCCTGTCCACTCCATTACAAACATCCACCATGTTACTCCACTCGGTGCCCACTTTCTAGGCTCCACGTGCTTTGTATTTCTCCATAAAGGTGTAAAATTACAAACTGTAGCTCTCTATATCGAAATGCTGCCATTGGTCACTTTCTGAGCACTCATTGTTTGGGTGATGGACCCTTCTGAAAGGTACTGGTACAAGTGGATCAGACACAACAGAGCTGCTTGAGTTGTGAAACACTGTGTGCACTCACTGTCCACCCTGTTAGACACACCTCCCTCCTGGGTCCACCTTCTAGAAGTAAAGTCACAGCACAGTTTAGTCCTTCATCACTGACAAGAAAACTCCTCCTGTGTCCGAAATGGCTCCCTATTCACTATTCCCTATATTATTCACTATATAGGTCATTAATACAGGGAACTGAATTGAGGAGGATGGGTGGAGTGATGGGTAATCTGGTATCTGGTAGTGTACATAGGTTGTACACTACTCTTTGCAGTGCATTGTGGGATTGTTTGAGTGCACTGAAAATTGTTCACTATGTTTTCGGACACTACTACAAAATGGCGGAACCCCAAATAATGCACTATATAGTGAATAAGGGACAGTTTTGGACACAGCGTCTGTGGTTCTCACAGCTCTTCTTTGGGCAAATAACATAATTTAAGTGTAGGCAGTGACACAGCGCCCCCAGTGGATGGGGACTCAGTGAACATACACATTATGATGAAGCAACGTGATATATCCTTACTCAATCACACGCAGTGAGTGAGTGAGTGAGGATGTACATGTGTGAATATGTATAGAAATGCGTGAGTGAGTGAATGAAAAATGGTGTGTGTGTGTGTGTGTGTGTGTGGCAGCTCCAGGCTGTGTGTCCTACAGCAGAAGAAGGCAGCTCCACCCTTAAACGCTGCAGGGATTTGACAAATGTCCCACTTAAGTCCAAATGCTTAATTTCCGCTTCCGCTGAGTGTGAGCGGCGCTCGTTAATCAGTGTTCAGCATTCGCCAGCAGCTTCACAAACACACACACACGCACACAGAAACACACACGCTCGCACACACACACACACATTTCCTTTCCATCCATCAGCCCCCTTTTCGTAAGAATACGAGCCGAGACACTCCCAGACCCCCTGCTTGGCATTCTGGGAATTATTCAAATCCTCCTGATGCTCAGTGGCAGATGCTGCAGTGGAAGCTCCGCCCCTTTCTGACAGCATTGAGAAGTGAGTGATGTTATAAAGAGGGGTGATGAGGGGAACTTATTAGGGAGAGTGATTTTGTGTTTGTGTGTGTGTGTGTGTATGTATGTGTATGTATTTGCACTGTTTTGGGGTTTCTGATTTTGTATGTAGTTGTATGTGTGTGTGTGTGTGTGTGTGTGTGTGTTTGCACAGTTTTGGGGTGTCTGATTTTGTATGTAGTTGTATGTGTGTGTATATATATATATATATATATGTGTGTGTGTGTGTGTGTGTGTGTGTATGTGTGTGTGTGTGTGTGTGTGTGTGTTTGTTTGTGTATGTATTTGCACTGTTTTGGGGTTTCTGATTTTGTATGTAGGTATATGTGTTTGTGTGTGGGGGGGTAGTTGTGGGTTTTTTTTTATCATCTGCCAGTGTGTGTGTGTGTGTGTGTGTGTGTGTGTTACAGTGAAAGTTACATGGTGGTATATGCTAAGTCATGCGAGAGAGTTTGAGTTTAATGCATTGGAGGAAAAGTGCTGTGTAAACTCAGGCAGATGAGCTGGAGGGTCTCTGTCCTAATCTGGGATTGTGGGGAATTTCTCAGTGCTGTGATGTGCTGTACATGAAGGTACTGATGTAACTTTTAAAAAAGCATTGAAAGTCCTGTTTTTACAAGCCACCCTACCTCCTCCTCCTTTAGCCATTGTTACTACACAACAAAACCACTCTGAGCCTTCCTGTAGAGCTGGTGTAAAACAGCTCTACCCCCTGGCACTGAACACGGTGGCTTTAGACTCGTGTGCAGCTGCTCCAGAGCGTCCCGCTCCATGCTTATTGTGTACCCAAACTTTTGGAGCATGGTGAATATTTAGTGGTTTGATTACTTACTCACAAACAAAAACACCTAATAAGTCAGTGCAATAACTGTACGTGTGTGTGTGTGTTGTTACATGGTATATCCAATGCATGCTCCATTGCACAGCTGTGAACACTTATCATATATAAATTCCCCATAGAAAAGTGCTGACCAATAGAATGGGTCACTTTAAAGCAGCTGCCCATGAGCCTAAGGTCACCCTCAAGCCAAATGCCCTCAAGAGGCGTGTGAAGCCCCTGAAGCAGAGGGATATTAAGCAGTGGAACGGTGTTGTCTGGAATGCTGGAGCTCTTTATAATAGGTTCAGGATGAGTTGGAGAATTACTCACACAGTTGTGCTCATTGGTCAGTGGCTGCCTTATTCCGAGTCCATTAGAAACGGCCAGGGTAAAGCGGTGGACCGAAACAGAAGCAAAAAGCTCATGACTGTGCAGGTGTTGGAGCCAGGCTAATGAAGCTGCAGATGGCGGTTTAAACGCCTGGAAAGGAACAGACTCTGGACAACAGTTTGGGGTTTAAGCCGTGTCAGTGCAAGTATCATCAGAAACCGTTATTTGGCTTAATCCCAGTATTGCAGCTTTGACAGTGGTCGAGCTCTTGGAACTGCCCTGTAGAGTGGGCTGAAAATAGACTTTTAAGGACTTTCTGAACACATACGAGCTCAAAAAGTACTCCTGGGGTCGTAGTGGTGGTGTTTTAGTGTGTATTGTGCTCGTAAGTGTGGATGAGACACAGCAGTGATGCTTGAAGTTCTATAGTGACCACTGATGAAGGTCTAACATGGTTAGAACATTGCTGACGTAAAAATAAAAACGTAACAATAGGTACAAAAATATACCAGAGGATGACTTTCACCAACCTGGCAGCAAGGCTTGACTTACTGTCTCTGAATTTGTCTAGAAAACTGGCCTGCATCACTGTCCCATTATTTAGAGTACTTAGGTCCAACCGCTGCTTCATTATTGGAATCAATACCCTGCAGCCCCATGAGCACTTAGGTCCAATCACTCATATATCACTGGAGTCAAGAACTAGTGCTAATATCCAACCATTGTTTTGCTTTTGGATTTGGGACAATGCCTTAATGTAATAGGTCCAATCACTGCCCTTTTACTAGGATCAAGACACACCTTTATGTAGGTTCGACTATTGCCTCAATATTATAAATAAGATACAGTATGGTCAATGATGTACTTAAGTCCAATCATTGCTTTGGTACAGAAATGAAGACACAAGTGCAAAGCACTTAGGTCCAATCCTTGCTTTGCTTTTGGTGTTAAGACGATGCAGTTCTGTTGCAAACAATGTTGAAATGGAGTACTTAGGTTCATCTACTGCCTCATTAATAAAGAGGATACAGCACTGTTCATTTAGCACTTAAGCCCAATCACTGCTTCACTGTCGAGAGCAAGGCACTACAGTCCTTTAAGCACATAAGTCCAATCACTGCACTAAAGAACTTAGGTTCAACTACTGCTTATTTCTTGCAAAGAAGATAGAGTACCCTTAATAAAGCACTTAAACTCAATCGCTGCTCCTTTACTGGAATCAACACTCTGAATGAACTGCTTAGGTTTGACTACTGCCTCATTATTGCAGATAAAATACTGGACTGATGTTGAGGCACTTAAGTCCAATCACTGCATCATTACTTGAATCAACACACCAGTGTAATGAAGCACTTAGGTCCAGTGTTTGCACTGTGTATGTGATGAAGATGATGCAATTTGCTTTTACTGGAATCAAAACAAAGTTCTTAGGTCCAATCACTGATTCATTATTGGAATCAAGACACTAGTGTAAATAGTAAAGAATATAATACAGCACTGCAATCAAGACACTCAAGTCCAATAAAAAGGAGCCTAATATTTAGGTCCAATCAGTGCACCAGTGTTGACCAAACTTAACCAGACTTAACTCTTTGAATTAAGGTGAAGCAGAATTGTGATCAAGCATTTAGGTCCAATTACTGCTTACTGCAATTGAGTCATCGAAGTTATCATTGTTGGAATAAAGTCACAGCAGGGCTGTACCCTAGTAATTAGGTCCAATCACTGCTTCCTTATCACAATCAAGACCATACTGTAATGAAGTACTTTGGTACAACCACTGATTGTTTACACGGATCAATTCTATAATAAACCCCTTAGGTCCAAGCATTTCTAATTTTTGCAACTAAGTCACTATGGTAATAATAATGAAGCATGTAGTGTCCAATCACTGCGTTATTCTTGGAATAAGGCTTCACTGCACTGTAATGAAGCACATAAGTCCACCCCCTGGTTTATTAATGGAATACACACACTGCAGAAAGTGCTTAGGTCCAACCACTGCGGGGAACAAGAAACTATTGTATTGTAATACATCACTTAGGTCCAACCCCTGCTTTATTATTGGAACCAACACACTTTAGCAGGCATTCAGGTACAACCAATGCTTTATCTTTATATATAGCACTGAAATAAAGCATGGGAAAAGTTGGAGGAATGTATATAAAGCTTTAAACATGGAGGACTTTGAGGAACGAAATAAAGAAAATGTGTGTGTGTGGTTGGCAGACGCTTGAAGCATTCTGCACCAGTGTAGCCGCCTATAGGATAATACTGGAGCTGTACTGGGACTGTGATGGATGAGATACAGTTTCAAGCTCAAATCTGGCAGCAATTATACTCTGCTATAGTGTAACCAGGAGGCAAATAAAGAAACGATGCATTTCATATTGCAACATGGCTCCCTGGGTAACTCTTACTGTTTTTCTTTTTTCATCCCCTCTTTCTTTCTCCTTATAGCTCTCCCCCTTTTCTCATAATTCTGTCCTTCATTTTCTTTTCTCCATCCCTACATCTCTCTCTCCCACTCTCTTTCGCTCTGATTTGTCCGTGTTTAGTTGAGAAATATGAGTGAATGGTGTAATTAAGTCTCTCATATCTGCTCTCATGCCCTTGGGCTTCCCATAACTTTCATACTGAACACAGCCTTTTTCATATTTTTGTTTCTTATGAGGAGTGTGTGAGTGTGTGTGTGTGTGTGTGTGTGTGTGTGCCTCGGAGCCAGACATAATTGAAACAAGTGAGAAAGGGGATGAAAAGTGTGATTTTGGAAGAAGTTAGATGAGGCTAGTGAGGGAAAACATGAAGCTTTTCTTCTCTGAAGTTAATTATCCCTGCAGTCTCTTACAGTCTCCAACCGCTGCTTAGAATCAAGCCTAAAGTTCAATCAAGACAACACAGAGAGCTATAACACACATATCATTGGTGTCCAGTGAAAAACATGTCTCTCCATATAGTTTACTACATCATTTGTACACAGCAGCTAACATTCACATCGTGTGAAATGGATGAACCAATAGAAATGCTCCAAAATAATTTGCAGAAGTGCGTAGAGAAGCCAAGAGTAAACAGTACTAAGTGGAAAAACTACTCAAGTGCTGAGTAACCTTTGTTTAATAATCAGTTCATCAAATACACCTGAATGCACACAAATGCAATGAACAGCAATGAACAAATATCTCATAAAAAACAATGGGCTCAGTAGGTAGAGGCTAGGCAGTCTATACATAACGCCGTTGTCTCTGCCATTGTACTGTGCTTCTGTGCTCTTTTCCGCTGTGATTTTGTGTACGGTCATGTGACAGCTTGGCTTACATTTGATTGGTGAGATGCAGTCATGTGACAGAGCCTCTGTTGGAAGTCTTGACAAAACCCAACAAAACAAACAGTGCAATGGACGAATTGATAAAAATATATAGCGAGTAGCGAACAGAAATGTAGCTCAATGTAACGAAGTAAAAGTGCCACTTCTTCTTCACAAATATACTCAAGAAAAAGTTAAAAGTATAAGTACAATTTATTCAAAAAGTTACTCAATGTAACAAAGTATGTAGTGCATAAAGATCCACCTCTGATTATTTGGAGTAAAATATTTTACACAGACTTTCATTGAAGATGAATGTTTTTATCCCTTTCCTGTAAAGTTACTATTTTGAAGATAGATGTTTTTCATTGGATAGCAATGATTACATACATACTCTCAGGTTCTCAAATAAATCAGCCTGTTTTTGCACACTCTCACCATCCATGTAATCAGAAACTCATTCAGTGATGCTGTGGTCTGGGCTCCAAGCTGGACAGTTTATTGTTTTGAGAATATCTTTCTTTGATTTGCACATTTCTCAGTTTCTTGACAGCTTCAAATACTTTCAGTCCCTTAGGATATGTCCCATTTCCCGTGCTTTTCCTCTGCATGGTACCTACACTACTCAACCGCAGAGTTCTCCTTAACGTCTCTGTACTTTTTCCAACACAACAATGAGATCAGCTGGAAAACACAAAGGATACCTAAAGCATAAGAAAAAAAAAAAGTAAAACCTCCATCTAGTACCATTCTATCAGGCACCCCCTCGTGGGTCTTGTAAGTGCGGTCATTGATTCTAGGTTACACGTGTATGTGGCGGAGTAATACTAGAAGAGGATTAGAGTCAGAATTCCAGACACTCCTACGATGTCTTTCAGCCAATCAGAGTGCGGGGTCGGAATTAACTGATCGAATGATCAGCAGTTTAATCTAAATTGAATCTAAACAGATTCCCCTCACAACCAATCGAAACTGAGAACGCAAACTCGTAACACTTCTATCTAATTCCAATATGTGCCATGTGTGGGGATCTGAAGGAGCTTGTGTTTTTACTGGACATTTTCCAGGTCATGTGTTTCATTCATGAGAGAGAGAGAGAGAGAGAGAGAGAGAGAGAGAGAGAGAGAGAGAGAGAGAGAGAGAGAGAGAGAGAGAGAGAGAGAGAGAGAGAGAGAGACAGACAGAGAGAGAGAGACAGACAGACAGACAGACAGACAGAGAGAGAGAGAGAGAGAGAGAGACAGACAGACAGACAGACAGAAAGAGAGAGAGACAGACAGACAGACAGACAGAGACAGAGAGAGAGAGAGAGAGAGAGAGACAGACAGAGAGACAGATAGAGAGGGGGGAGAGACAGAGAGAGAGAGAGAGAGAGAGAGAGAGAGAGAGAGAGACAGAGAGAGACAGAGAGAGAGAGAGAGAGAGAGAGATTCTACAGGGTGATAGAAAGCATTGGAGAAGGACAGGGAGATAAAGCATGAAGTTATGTGACTGGGATCAGTGCAGGTGTGTGTGTGTGTGTGTGTGTGTGTGTGTGGGTTTAAAATGTGTAATGAGGCAGGCAAAATCCAGTACATTGCTCTGCTGGGCTTTTCAGGGAAATGCTCTGAAACATATACACACACACACACACACACACACACACACACACACACACACACACACACACACACACAGAGGAGAACCCTGCACAGCTTGCTGGGGAACACCTGGGTCAGTGTTTGTGTATCGTTTTTTATTCTCGCAGACACACACACACACACACACACACAATTATGTGTGGACAGCAGCCTGTGTCCATTCACTAGCCACTCACAACTTGTGGCACCGCCCTGTTAGTCGTCCTCTGTTTCTTCATCAATGGGCCCAGGACGCTGTTGGCTATAGATATTTTTTTAATTGGCGGGCTATACTTTGTCCAGCAGTGACACTGAGGGGTTAACAAACCAGTATCACTGCTGTGTCTGATCCACTCATACCAGCACAACACACACTAACACACCACCAACATCACATCAGTGTCACTGAAGCACTGAGAATGCCCCACCACCCAAATCAAACCTGCACCAGTGGTGGTCCAGTGGGGGGGGGGGGGGGGTGTCCTGACTATTAAAGTACAGTATGAAAGTTTGGCTAATGAAGTTAATAAAGTATGCACAGCAACTACAGTCTGCAGTTGTGGAACTAAAAAAGTGCACCGTTATGGTGAGTGGAGCTGAGCGTAGATACAAGGAGTTCACTCTTACTGCAGCCGTCATTTGATTTGTCATCAAATGTATGAAATACGTTTTGAAAATGAGTGGCTTTACATCAATGAAGGATGGTCTCTGACTTTTGCACAGCCCTGTGTCTTAAAAACGAAGAAACGTTAAACTTTCCCTCAAAAAGGTTTGAAGAGAAGAAGCTTTCGTTAGAGCCGTGATCTATGGGTGAAAATATGGTGTTTTATGCATGTGTGCAACTGAGTGTGTGTGTGTGTGTGTGTGCAGACAATAAAGCGTTCTCCCTCTCCGCTGTTAATCTCCTGTAATTGTACGCATGTTCTCTGCCTGTGTGTGAATAAACACATTTATCACCTCCTGAATGTCTCCAATCTGAATTTCAAATGCACACATTGGCCCCGGGACACACACATTAACACAGCGCTTAACAATAAACTGCGGTGTGTATTTGTGCTGAGTGACTGAATAAGAACAATGTGTGTGTGTGTGTGTGTGTGTGTGTGTGTGTGTATGTGTGTGTGCTATGTAAAAAGAAATGTTTGAGAGGGAAATGTTTTTTAGAAACAACTTTGATGTGAGTATTATTTTTGACAGTAACAATATTTTATGCTACATATTATACACACACACACACACACACCAGCTAATGAAATGTGAGTCATTGAATGTTAGTCAATAAATTCTAAACTTCTATATAATGATACTGAACACAGATAAAGTTATTGTTATTGATGCAGAGTACAAAAAACACCCTCTTGTGGAGAATCATCAGCCTGCTGAATGTGTGTGAGTGAGTTAAGCATTAAATGAGTGTGCGAGTGAGTGAGTGACTGGGTGAGCCTGTATGTGCACTAGAAAGTAAATAAGTCACTGAATAAGTGAGCGAGTGAGCAAGTGACAATAACAGAGAGAGACATATTCAGCCACAGTCGAACGTCGGCATGCTTTCGGCTTTGAATAGAATTGTATTTATGACAGAAAGTAGCCTGCCTTAATGCTAACGTCTGTGTGAGCTTGTGTATGTGTGTACCAGGTTTCAGTCACATTGTGGAGACCAAACTCACACTTCCAACTAGTTCATTCAGATGATAGATTATGACTTAGTTGTGTACGTGTACCCTAAAGTTAACCAGAGTTCTAATTACATACTACTACATTATGCTACTTCCTCCCTAGGTAGTGTGCTAGGAAAATTTGCCTTGTGCAACCAAACAGTGCACTGCATGTCCAGAACTGAGTTAAACACAGTCCATCCGAATCCCAAGTGACCCTGTTACACACACACAGTGGGCTGTTTTGGTCCAGCAGACAGTATTTTAAGACCTTATATATGTTGACTATCCCAGGCACTAGTGAATCCCAGATGTAGCCCAGATGTTAAGAATGCTCATTAGGCCCATATTACAAAAACACATCTGACCGTGCTGGTCGTGGCAAACTGGACAAACTGGACGCACATGCGCTTTGTACACAGCGCTTTAGACCGGGAATGTAATGAGATACAGGAGGTAACATGGGCATTATGCTTCTCTCTAATGGATTATTTACAGGATCACACTCTGAGTGAGGTGTATACATGAACGCCTTCTATTCCGTTTGAGCTAACGGTCGGATTATTAATCAATTATTAAGCTGCATGTAAACATAGCCATTGTAGCGCTGTCTCCTCTCTCATTTGCTGTCTCTCTCTCTCTCTCTCTCTCTCTCTCTCTCTCTCTCGAGCAGGTGAATGCTGACACAGGCGGAGCCCTGCAGAGACACAGCAGGATTTATGGCTCTGTAATGGGAATGTTCTGCAGCAAACACACCGTCAGCACTATCACTCTATATACCTCCCTCTCTCTCGCTCTCTTTCTCTCTCTCTTTGTCTTTAACACACATGCCCATTCTTTCAGTTCATTCCATTCAATCCTTTTTTTCGTTCTGTCTTTATTTATCCCTCTCTCTCAGCCTATATTTTTCTTGTTTCTTTTTCATCCCCCCACCCCCTCTCTCCCTCTCTCTCTCTCTCTCTCTCTCTCTCTCTATTACCCAGTGACTCTATCCTTTTTTCCCCTCTCACTTTTTCTTTCGTTATTCTTTTTCCCCCCTTCCCTCACCCCCCCCCCCTCCACCCCCCACCACCACTGTGGATGAGTGAGATTCAGGATTCAGGAATGGCATGTGTGTGTGTGTGTGTGTGTGTGTGAAATAGGAAGAGAAAAGGCACAATAAAGGGAGATATATGAAAAGAAAGTGATGGATGAGGTTCAGAGGAAAGGTGATGAGGGCCTGGTGTTTTTTTTTTTTTTTTATATACACACTGATGAGTTTTGGTGTGTGTGTGTGTGTGAGTGTGTGTGAGTGAATGTTGCTCCACCTGCTCAGAATTCTTTACTATTTCTATGATTTCTCAACTTACAAACCCCCAGGACCACCCAGTCAGTTTTAGTGGCCTGTCAAAGTCAGTAAACAAGGGATGAAATGAGCCGTTCTGATTTTGTGCCTCTCTTTATGTAGAGCCAGCACTTTAGACCTATACTTCCCCACTCACCAATCACAGCGCTGGACTCAGGAGCAAAGGCGGGGTTAAACTGTGTGAGATACGCATGACCAGAGCGAAGAAAGAACCACGCAGAACCGGAAAACCCGACCAGAGTTAAACCTCAGCTACTGCGTGCCGTGCTTGACACTGCTGCGTACTTGCGGGTGAGCTGTGTGTGGCTCGTTCTCATTTAAAGGAACGGGTGCTGAAACAGGGCTGTGGTGTTTGATCCTTGTGGTATTCTGACAGATGTTTTATCAAGACCCCAGAACTGTTTTCGATTGTGGCGAAGGGGTAGAATGCCCACCAAAAACAATGGATTTGCATTTGAAACAGCTACGGAAAGCTTAACACATGTCCAAAAGAGGCATGACGGTGCGTTAGAGCAGGAAGGACCCAGTGTGTCCAGACATTAATCCCCAGGAATAGAAGGGGAAAAAAGCAGGGAAATCCCTCCAGCGAAGAGAGGAAATATGAGAGGAAATTTCCACACGCTGTCGAACAGCAGCTCAGCTACAAGTGGCACTTCCAGCCGCAGGACACGAGGCAGAAGACTCCAACACACACTTATTTATTCATTTATTCATATAGCTCCCTGTGTGAGTGTGTCACAGCGGATGACAATTTATGAGTTAAGGAGAAGACCCTCAGTATGGGGGGAGAGAGAGGGAGAGAGAGAGAGAGAGAGAGAGAGAGAGAGAGAGAGAATGATGGTTTCTGAGTGTGAGCATATGCGTCTGCTTAATGGCGGACTGCAGAGCTATCAATCTTATAGAAAACATGCAACATTAACCTGGCCCATAACACACACACACACACACACACACACACTTGAAGTAGAAATATGAGTGGGAACATAGAATAGCACAGCTCTATATTTTTTTGGATGAATCAATGTATTCTCTCTCTGTCAAATCAACATGTGAACAATAATAATAATAATAATAATAATAATCATAATAATAAAAAGCCACTCTATGAGTGTGTTGCGTTGGTACGAGTGGATCAGACACAGCAGTGCTGCTGAAGTTTCTAACCTTCCTCTTGTGTTAGGGTCTTGACCGACGCGTTTTAGGTTTTAAATGCATAAAAGTACTCCATAAATTTGTTTATTGCATCAAGGCTTTTTGACAGGAACTTCTATTTAAACAAAATTATTCATTCATTCATTATCTGTAGCCCTTATCCAGTTCAGGGTCGCGGTGGGTCCAGAGCCTACCTGGAATCATTGGGCGCAAGGCAGGAATACACCCTGGAGGGGGCACCAGTCCTTCACAGGGCAACACACACACACACACACACATTCACTCACACCTACGGACACTTTTGAGTCGCCAATCCACCTACCAACGTGTGTTTTTTTGTACTGTGGGAGGAAACCGGAGCACCCGGAGGAAACACCGACACAGGGAGAACACACCACACTCCTCACAGACAGTCACCTGGAGGAAACCCACACAGACACAGGGAGAACACACCACACACCTCACAGACAGTCACCTGGAGGAAACCCACACAGACACAGGGAGAACACACCACACTCCTCACAGACAGTCACCCGGAGGAAACCCACACAGACACAGGGAGAACACACCACACTCCTCACAGACAGTCACCCGGAGGAAACCCACACAGACACAGGGAGAACACACCACACTCCTCACAGACAGTCACCCGGAGCGGGAATCAAACCCACAACCTCCAGGCCCCTGGAGCTGTGTGAATGTGACACTAACCTGCTGCGCCACGGTGCTGCCAACAAAATTATTATTATTATAATTTTTTTTCTTTTAATAAATTATAAAATTCTCTTGTTAAAATTATGGCTTTTCTGTTGTTAGTGTCAATTTTGACCCAGGTATAATTTTAAATCAGAAAACAAATACAAGTGCCAAATCTGGACTCATAAACACACTATACATCAACAGCCTACAGCTGGCTCCTCCTACAACCACTCGAGCTTCAGTTAGGGGCTTCTATCTTTGCCTGTTTCACAAACACAGACTAAATAAACAGAATAAAACTGGCTCCATCACACTCTCAATTGATGATGTCACCCTGTCCCCCTCCACTGTGGTCCGAAATCTTGGTGTCACCCTTGACTCAGCACTCACGTTTAATTCCCATGTTAGTTCCATCATGAAAATCTCATTCTTCCACCTTCGCAACATTGCTAGAATCCGTCCTTCTCTTTCCCAGTCTCTGCTCATCCATGCGTTCATCTCCAGACTATTGTAAAGCTCTTCTTTCTGGCATTAGCTCCTCACTACTCCATAAACTCCAAATGGTCCAGAACTCTGCTGCCCATTTCCTCACTCACACCGGGTCCCACCTCCACATCACCCCAGTTCTCCACAACCTCCACTGGCTTCCTGTTAAATATCGTATTCAGTTCAAAATCCTCCATCTCACCTACAAAGCTCTCGGTAACCTCCCTCTTACTTATTGGACCTTCTTCTACCATGCACACCTAATCGAATTCTGAGATCTTCCTAAACTAGTTTACTCACCATTCCCCCTTCCAAGCAGCGTAGCCTTGGAGATTGAGCCTTCTCCAGACATGGTTTTAATTTATTTAACCTGGTTTTTGCGCTCTCATGTAAACATGGGACCAGTTTTGTGGTTAGAAAGACTCATGTCCCCTTTAAGGATCTCAGAACTCCATAATCCACACAATGACTACTGCAGGTGTCTAAGGGCCACCGTGCTGGTAGTGGCGAACTGAACATTAGCCAAACAAAGACCAAAAAGTGACCCCTGGTGGCCTGAGTATTTTGCAAAAGTGGTCCTCATGTGGCAAGTAGCCTTGTTGCTAGTGGGCTATGAAAAGTGGGACATGGGCCAAAATGTAAGTGAAAAAAAGTACATAGTAAATGAAAGAACATAGTAAAGAAAGTGTGATACCATGTAATAGTAAAGAAACATGTTTTTTCAATCCATATCCTACACCTCTGAGGTTATGTTCTTGCGGAAACTGTTAAAAACAATTGCCCACCCTTTCAAACCCACTCATAAATACTATAAGATTCTGAAAGCTCCTCCTCAACGCCAAGGTGTAGATTCCATTGTCAAGCTATGATTGGTCATTCTGTATTAAGAGGCGGGCTTCCTTACCTACCTGTAAGTTAACATTTGAAATTTGCATACTCAAATACATTTTTACCAACATAAGAGTATGAAAACACAGATATGACTGACCTGGCCAGATGGGAGTCTCCATGTAAAGCTGGGCGCTCCGGTGAAAAGGGACTCACTGTTGCTTCCACACACACACACACACGTAAACATACACGCACTGCTCACCGGCCTGTTGAACACACACATAGGAAAACAAAGACAGGGTTAGAAAAACGGATCTAAAGGTGTGTATTATTGTTCTCCACAAACAAATTTGGCCACACAAATGCACACACACACACACACAGACCAATGTGTTTATACAGGAGGCAGTAATCCTGTCAACAGATGTGTACACCTTATATTAGAGTATGTAATCTAAGGGGGGGGGGTTACTAGGAGTGTTTAAAGTATGTTTACACACTCACATTGTGAGTACTTGTGTTCCTTGTGGGGACCACCATCTTGTATGTCTCCAAAAATTGAATGGAAGTCTGTGTAATGTCCCCACACTTCACAAATGCAAGATTGCTTGTGTGTGTGTGTGTGTGTGTGTGTGTGTGTTTGTGTCTGCTCCTATTGAGCTGTAATGTGCATATTAGTGGTTACTCTGCTGGCTATGTCCCAGAATTCTTGTTGCTGTGTGTGTGTGTGTGTGTGTGTGTGTTTGAGCCATAAAATGCATATGGCTTGGCTACTATCTCTAGAATCCCAGGCACCTGCATATGTGTGTGTGTGTGTGTGTGTGTGTGTGTGTGTTTGTGGTGGGGAGTTTGTTGAGCCATGTTTATGAGTGGTTAGGAGTTTGGCACCTACCCAGGCTTCCAGCCATTGTGTGTGTGTGTGTGTGTGTGTGTGTGTGTGTGTGTGTGTGTGTATTGATTACCTCCCCATGGACAACCCCACCCCCCCTCACCACCAGCCCTAATGATGCGTGCACTGGGAGCATTGAGGATCACGGCCAAAACAATTTGTCATTTATCAAAAGTAATTAAAAACTACTGCTTCTCTCTGCTTGATTGGGACCCGACTAATTGCTGAGGGGCTACAGTGAGAATGAAGAAACACAAAGAAACACAGCAACGCTGGCACAAAGACACAGCTTTAAAGCCACGGTTTGGCAAGGAATCAAATGTACACCCCCCATCCCAGGGCAGTGGAGCAGCCAAGGCGTGTTTGCTTCTTTAGTTTTGGACCAGAGCTTTGAGGCTAGCGTAGCTAATGGGTAATGAACAATGAGAACGCACCCATATCTACGCATTTCTAAGACACACACCCCCGATTGTGTTGAGCTGTTAATTAAGCTCAAGTTGTCTGGGTTTCAACACTATGACACAGGCAGGAGGACTCCACCACTGGGGGAGGGTCTCTGCCAATCAGAAAACAGCTATGGATTTGACCATGACAGTTGTGAACACACAATGGTAATTCATCACAAAGTCTGCACAGTTGAAAATGATGGTTTTTCAAGGGTTCTTCAGTGAAGAGAATGGTTTTCTATAGAACCACAAACACCCAATGAGCCCTTTGCATTATTAAAGTGTTCTTTGCACAGTGAAAATTTACTTTAGATTAATCGAGAACGTGGTGTAGATGGTTCTTCTTTTGCAACAAGCTTGAGTCTAACTATAAGAACCCTTTCTGGTGCAATGTACAACACTTTAGCACAATATCCAGGATCATAAAAAGCAAAGAACTATTTAATTATGCAAATCATGACTCTGTATAGAACCGTTTACTAAATAACTCATGAAGAACCGTCATTTTTAAGAGTGTAGAATATCTACACCACAATGTCAGATCAGAACAGACATCAACTACTAACCAATCAGAGATCAGCTCAAGATTCTATCTACAGTGGGTGAGCATCCTGTACTACAAAGCAGACGTCCATCACAACCACCACAATGCATCCCACACTGACCCTTGTGGCTAGTGGAAACAGCTGTACTGACTCTAAAGGGACAGTTCTGTTCATGCCGTCACTCGTTCACATCCCCTGCAGTTAGGACATAGTGTAACAGCCAATGGCGGCTGTAGAAAGTGAAAACACAGCCAATAAATATCCAGCAAACATCTGGCGGGCCGCATTCCCCTGGAAGCTGGGCACCAGACACAAATGACAAGGTTTTATATGAAAACCACAGGGAAGTACGGCAGACGAGCAGGAGAAACGGAGACATGAGGAAAGAGGAGAGGGAAGAGACAGATAATAAAAGGATAAGAAATAATGAAGAAAGAAAGAAAGAAAGAAAGAAAAGAGATTTTAAGGGCAAGTGGAGAAAGATGAGAAAAGCAACAAGAGAAAAAGGAATAAAAAAAACATGAGTTGAAAAAGGAAATAGAAAATTAATGAAGAGAAAGATAAAGAAAGAAAGAGAAAATAAATAAAAGAAGAAAAAGAAAGAAAATTAAATAAAAAAACAAAGAATGATGAAAAGAATGAAAGATAAAATAAAGAAAGAAAAAAGAAAAGAGAAATACATTTAAAAAAGAAAGAAAGAAAGAAGTAAGGGAAAGAAAAAAGAGAAAGAAAATAAACAAATAGAAAGAAAGCAGAAATAAATTAAAACAAAGCAAACAGCAAGAAAGAAAGAAAGAAAGAAAGAAAAAAGAAAGAATAAAGATAAAAGAAAGAAAGAAAAAGAAGGAAAATCAAGGTAAGAGAAATGTTTAAAAAAGAAAGAAAGAAGGAAGTGAAAGAAAGAAAGATAAAGGAAATGGAAATAAATTAAAAAAGAATTAAAAAAATAATTAAAAAAAGAACGAAAAAATAAAAATCAAGAAATAAAGAAAGAAAGTGAAAGAAAGGAAATCATTGTACAGAAATAAAAGAGGAAATAATAGAAATGGTGATGAAAACAAAAAACAAGATCTCAACAGTAAAAACATAAACAGCAAATGTGTAAGAAAGAAAAAAGTAAAGAAAGAAAGAAAGAAAGAAAGAAAGAAAAAATAAAGAAAGGATGAAGAAGAGGCCACACGACAGAAAGATTTTATTTCCTGTTTTTTAGGAGACTGTAAAGTACAAGTGCTCCTCTAGAGTGGCCGTAGGGTGTCTGTACACACACACACACACACACACACACACACACACACACACACACACACACACACACCTGCCTACAGCCAAAACTTCAAAGACCCTTTTCCTTTAGTCTTTCAGCACACTCTCTATTAGCTACACACAACACACACCACTGTGTGAAGTCATGCTCTGAGCATGAAGGTGAAAGTGGCAAGAGTGTGTGTGTCGGTGTGTGTGTGTGTGTGTGTGTGTGTGTGCGTGCGCGTGTCCACTATCTTCCTCAGATATCCCTCATTCCCAGTCCTTAATCCTTAATGTCCTTTATTAATCATCCCATTCATTATTTTAATAGCTGTCATTTTTCTCTCCCTAAAACTGATGATTTATGCGCGTGAAGTGGCGTGTCAGCTCGTGAGCCAGAGATTTATCGCGACGTTTGCACCAGGTAGCCTGCAACCATCATTCATTACACACCGGCCAGCTATTAAAACACGCTGCTGATTAAAGCACTCCAACACACACACACACACCCACACACAAACAGAAGACGTAAAAACACACAAGTGGCTACTCTGTGTAAAAAAAAGCATGGGGACATACAAAACTGGGTAAAAGACCAGATGCTATCATCAGACCATTGGCTTCTGAAATGAGCAGTAAAGGATACGACCTGTAGACGTTGTCAACATGTTACATACAGTACAGAAGATAATGGATGTGCCTAAGGAAGACCGACATCAAAGGACAATAACTGAAAACACTGAAGTTCACCAACCTTAGCTACAATAAGGTATTATCACATACAGAGTACACAACTTTGGAAGACCACCATAAATATTCCTCAATTAAAGGTAGATAATAAGCACTTACAGAAAAAAAGGAAATAGACAAGAAAGAATCCAACACAATGCCCCCAGAGCCCAGGTCATATGAGTGGTTGTGTTTGGGCTTATTTGGATAGAAACAAAGAATGCAACCAACTTCTAACACTGAACTTTGAAGGTGTGAGGACATTCATCTGCGTCGATCTCTTAGAAAGACTGAAAGCAAGTAGTTTACATCAATCCATTTATACAAATAATCATCTATCCATCTGAATAACAATCCCTCTATTCATATCTAAAACCAACTATCTCTCTACCCACCCACTGATGCATCCATCCATTCCATTGATTCCTCCGTCTATACATACTTCCGCACAATGAATCAGTCAGTTCACAAATCCATAAATCCATTCATCAGACCATCCACCAGTTCTTCTATTCAGCTAAATAGCCATTCATCCATCCGTTTGTCCCAAAATCTATCCACTTAACTCTTCACCCATCCATCCACCCATAAAGCCAGCCAGCCCACCAACTAACAGCCCATTCATCCATCCATCCATCCATCCATCCATCCATCCATCCAACAGCAGCTGCACAGTAAACTGTTCTGTTTATTTCAAAAACGTCATTAGGAGAACTTCATGTTACAGCTACATTACTTAAGGTGGAACTGACTCCAAATTCAGGAACCCACTAAAGTTGCATGAAAGTAAACACAAACTGAAAGTGCTACAAAACCTAAAAGCTTGAGTCACAAATGAGTCCCTCCGGTAATTCAAACAGTGAATAAAAACCTAGAGAACTCCAGCCATCAAAAAACTACAGTCGGCTTCTTACTCAAACATACTGTTCCACCTTAAAAGGTGTCTAATAAATGTAGACGGCAGGAGGAATTTGTTTTCCAGAAACAAAATCGTTAAGAAAACGATTCCATCTACTTTTATATTTAACTTTTGTTTAATTCTGCTTTTCC
Source organism: Hoplias malabaricus (assembly GCF_029633855.1). Lineage (NCBI taxonomy): Eukaryota > Metazoa > Chordata > Actinopteri > Characiformes > Erythrinidae > Hoplias > Hoplias malabaricus. The sequence goes on along the minus strand of NC_089805.1, from coordinate 4,935,035 downwards.
TGAGAACATCCCCAAAATCTGATGATGCTTTCATCATCCTGGGGACACCTGAAGTCCCCCAAAAGAACTCAATACATGGCTCCAAATACACACACTCACTAGTGTGTATGGAAACATCCAGGACTAACTAACATGCACGGATTGACATGTACGGCTGAATTCTGCAAGTCCCAGCGGCTGAGACACTGTCCCCCAGGCTTTATGAGATAATTGAGGAGCTGTTGCGTCAGGTCAGTCATTGCCTCTGACTCAGTTCCTCAGCAGAGCTCCACCATCAGCCTCGGCACCAACTTACAACACACAATAACACCATTCTGCTCCACAAATAGAGTCCTGTTTCCATTCCACTGTCAGCCAGACACACACACTCAGACTTCTCAGCAGATTGCACCAGGTTATACATGCAATAGCGTTCATATGTTGAGAATAACCATCAAAAGTTTAGAGTCGACATTCCCAAGTTTAGTGCTGAGAAGCTTAAAATTTAAATTAAAAAGATAAAAATTGAGGTGAAATATTTCAGAATTACTGTTCAAAGTATTAGAACTATAGATTCCCGAGGTAAGAATCACTGCTGAACATCTTAAAAATCCAATTTCAAAGTTTATAAAAATAGAATTAAATTTCAAACTTTAAGAATTACAGTTCAAAATTTTACGTTTTCTATTAAAAACCTACAATTTCTGTTTAAAACCTTAGGACCGCAGTTTAAAAGCTAATAATTTCAGTTCATTCAATCACAGTCTGTAACCCTTATCCAGTTCAGGGTCGCGGTGGGGCCGGTGCCTACCCGGAATCATTGGGCACAAGGCGGGAATACACCCTGGAGGGGGCGCCAGTCCTTCACAGGGCAACACACACACACACATTCACTCACACTTACAGACACTTTTTTGAGTCACCAATTTTAATTTATTTATTAATGTGTTTTTTTGGGAAATTTCTAATTTTAAATATTCAAGAATTACTGAGTTTGAATTTCTGTTTAAAAGTTTAGGACCACAGTTTACAAGCTATAATAACAAAATAATTATAGCTCAAATCACTTGAATCGCTGCACAAATGCTTAAAATTAGTTACGTGTTTCTTTTGTAGTGAAAAGTTTGAAATTTAAAGTTAAAATTAAAAACTACAATTCCAAAATTCAAAATTGTAGTTCAGAAGTTTGTATTACAGAAAAATGATTCAGAGGTTTTGTTTTTGAATTACTGTTTAAATGTTATATTTACAGCATAATCATTAATGTTACAGTTCAGAGTTACAAAGAGAAATAACCATTTTTAACAGTTGGGAATAACAATCGGAAATTTTGATTTAGAGTAGAAATATTAATATTATGCTTTAAATATTTAGAATTAGCTTAGTGTTTTTCAAATATTAAAATCTTAAGAAAAAGTGAATATTTATACTCTGTGTATGTTTACTTTTTGACCAGTAACTGTAACATGTCTAGTTTTGTGTTCTGTTTTGTATTGTATCCCTCTGTCTTGTGTCTGCTTCCTGCTTGTTCCCCCGTCATGTGATACCCTTCCCCTGTGTTTCTAGTATCACCTGTCTTAATTAGTTCCCAGATGTTTCTTGTCTGTGTTCCATTGTTTGTTGTCTGTCTATTGTCAGTCATTTTGTTCCTTGTGGTACAATCTCCAGGTTTCTCTGTGTCTGTTGTCAGTTTTTGTCTAAGGTAATACGTTCCATCTCTAGGTTTCTGTTTGTTCTGCTTTTGCTTCTCTGTTTAGTCTATGGCTTCTCTGCTTTTAGATTTTGGCTTCTCTGTTTTTAGACTTTAGCTTCTCTTTTTTTAGATTTTGGCTTCTGTTTTTAGACTTTAGCTTCTCTGTTTTTAGATTTTGGCTTCTGTTTTTAGACTTTAGCTTCTCTGTTTTTAGATTTAAGCTTCTCTGTTTTTAGATTTTGGCTTCTCTGTTTTTAGATTTAAGCTTCTCTGTTTTTAGATTTTGGCTTCTCTGTTTTTAGATTTTGGCTTCTCTGTTTTTAGATTTTGGCTTCTCTGTTTTTAGATTTTGGCTTCTCTGTTTTTAGACTTTAGCTTCTCTGTTTTTAGATTTTGGCTTCTGTTTTTAGACTTTAGCTTCTCTGTTTAGACTTTAGCTTCTCTGTTTTTAGACTTTAGCTTCTCTGTTTTTAGACTTTAGCTTCTCTGTTTTTAGACTTTAGCTTCTCTGTTTTTAGACTTTAGCTTCTCTGTTTAGACTTTAGCTTCTCTGTTTTTAGACTTTAGCTTCTCTGTTTTTAGACTTTAGCTTCTCTGTTTTTAGACTTTAGCTTCTCTGTTTTTAGACTTTAGCTTCTCTGTTTTTAGATTTTGGCTTCTCTGTTTTTAGATTTTAGCTTCTCTGTTTTTAGATTTTGGCTCCTTTGTCAGTCCAGTATGTTTAATTGGTCTGTTCCTTGTTTAGCCCCTTGTTTAATGTTTCAGTTTCAAGGTCTCTGTATTGTATTTCGCTCTGTGTGTTTAGTGGCCTTTATGTGTTTAGTCCCTGTGTCTAGTTCCCTTGTGGTTGTCAAGAAAGTCTCCATGCTCTTACCTCCATTCCTGTTCCTCACTCCTTGACCTCCCCAGTAGCCACATCATGACAGTAACACACTCTATGTCTATTCTTGTGGAAAGATGTTAGGATCACAGTCCCCTACCATTGGAGGCACTGCTCTTGTTGCAAATTAAGAATCATTATTAAAATTTTATAATGTTACATTAATAAATAACAAACACTTAAATGTTTAACTGTATGATTTTTTATTTTTATATTATTAAAATATTAAAGTACCCTGTGGACTGTTAAATTGTGCTTCTCTGGAAGTATGGGTGATTTTATTTATTTTATTTTATTGCCTTCATATTTTTCTATCTATAAATATTTCAGATTTTTTCTTCTTTGCATCTGCTCATTTTGTCATATACTGTACAAGTCGTCAACCGTGCGCGCACACACTGAAGAGTGCTGAACGTGACATGACATTGATGTGAATACTTATAATGAAGTAACAGATATTATAGTATTTGTGTATTCATTTTTTACCATCAACCCATTCTCCTGTCATATCCACCACACACACACACATTTTAAATCATCTGTCCCTAGCTGTGAGGACTCTCTCTCTCTTGCTGTAAGGGATTAAAAATTCATGACGGCAGAAATCATGGTGTGACAACAAGCTCTTCCCAATTCTACTTGAACTTAAGAAATGTTCCAGACTGCTGACTTTAAAAGGCCAAATTAAAAATTTACTGTATTATCTAAGATTCCCTTAATGTTATCTAAGGTTAGCTGCTTTATACAACGTGCCTGTGTTCTTATATAATACAGCTACACCCTGGAACAGAGGTTTTGGTAAATGAGATGGAGAAAGAAAACAGAACATCCCCCCCACACTTTTTTTTCTTTATAAAACAAAGTTCATTTCTGTTTTATTAGCATTTGGAGGACAAATATTGAATAACATTGGAAAGGAAAAGCTTGTTCTTTGTGAAGTAAAGGCACTTCAAAGTGTTTGGTGTGTAAATGTGTTATCAGAATGCCATATACCTAAAATAAAATGAACTTTAGTAGAAAATGTGCTAAACTAATTTGCTAAAATAATAGCAAAATATATATTTATACTAAAACATTAATAAAATGTTGTAATTATTAATAGTAATAGATACCAACTGGAGATCGTGAGCTAATTGGGCACCTCTCCTTGACTTTTACTTCATCCTTCACTATTAAACGCGACCTTCACAATTTAAATCAAATTAAATAAATAAATAAAAACGTTTACATTATAAAATTTTGAGGATTTTTCAAAACCAGTCTAAAGTGTTTACAAAGCCCCAGTGTCTGTAAATAAGTAAAAGTCCATAGGGTCTTGGAATGGCATGCTAAGCTATCGATAGCAAACTGCATTATCGAAAGTGCTACAAAATTGAACAACTCCAGGTTCTGTGGTAATTCAAAGAGTGAATTAAAACTTACAGACAAGTTCAACTTGTTCAAACCATGTTCAAACAATAGTCATTTTTTTCCCCTCAAACACATCATTCGATCTCAAAAGATGCAGCACTTCTGAAAAAACCAGAGAGTGATTCTTCACAGTTGTAAACAACCCCTTTAAAGGACAATTCCTGTAACATATTCCTAGAGGAATCACATAATCATTTGTAGAGAGTAGATAGGAAATGTTAGGGGATAAAAAAATTGTATTATATATATATATATATATATATATATATATATATATATATATATATATATATATATATATAGCATATAATATAATTGCTGTGTCTGATCCACTCGTATAAGCACTACTCTTGTATGGTCAAATGGACAATGAATAAAGATACTGTCACTACCTCATCCTGTCATGTCTGTTTTCCCTGCCATGTGCTCTCTCTGCACATGGCTCTGTTTGGTATTGTCCGTGAATCGTGACAGATACAAGGTAGATGTCCCTAAACCAGTGATCACTCAGTGTATAACAGCTGTCCCAAAGGTATCGGGATAGATGCTCCATCCCTCTAAAGACCACAGTTCCAAAGCCATGAGGGTGTTGTACCCCCTAGCCAGCACCCTTGACACTGGGCATGGCGTTATGATCTTAAGCCCCTGCGTTTCCGCTCCAGAACATTTCATTTCTTAAGAGTAATCAGTACTAAATGCAAAGTGGACATGATGAAAGCACTGCAGAGGCACCAGGGGAGGAACATGGAGGAGCTTGCTCCACCAAGAAAAGACTGTGAACAGTTTTAGGGACAATAACTTGAGCTGTTCTCCCAGAGTTTGTCTCTTTGTTCATTTTTTTTTTTTTTTTGCCTTTTCTCTTGTTTTCTCCTGCATCGCTTTGAGCAGTGTGTGTGTGTGTGTGTGTTTGTGTGTGTTCGTGTGGATAGCAGCGTGTTCAGGCTGAAGGGGGAATATGTAAAACTGTGGCTGCATGGCATTTTGAGAAAGTGTTTCATCGATGGGAATCATATTAAGATGATAAAGAACCGATTTAGAGTTCAGGCCACATTGATTCAGCTCAGACACACACTCCCACTCCAACAGACATGTTAATGAATCAAGCGCTGCACTGTGTGTGTGTGTGTGTGTGTGTGTGAGAGAGAGTGAGAGAGAGAGAGAGAGAGAGAGAGAGAGAGAGAGAGAGAGTGAGTGATAAGTGAGGGACGTAACTGGATACAACTGAGACACAGGAGAGCACAACATAAAGGGAGTGATTGTAGAAAAGAGAGAGAGAGAGAGAGAGAGAGAGAGAGGTAAAATGCAAGAAAGAAAGAATGACAAGAAGAATTTAATGAAAAGCAAGAGACAAAGTTAAAAATCAAAGGGGAAAGGGATAAAAAGAGATTAAGAGAAAGGGACCAAATAATCAAAAGAAAGAGAAACACAGAAATAAGAGGAAAGCCACCTGAGCAAAAGAAAGTGAGAGAGAGGACATGAGAAAAGGGTGAAATGAAGGAAAGAATGAGAGGAAAGGAGAAACAGAAGGAAGGTATAAGGAAAGGACAATAGAAAGAGTGTGAAAGACAAGACGATGACAAACGACAAAGAGGTAGAAGAGAAATAAACAATAAGAAAAAGGAGGGGAAATAAAGGAAATGATGAAAAATGAGAACAAGAAAAAGAAAATATGGGAAAGAGAAAAGAGTAAAGGAAAAAAGAGGCATAGAAGAGTGGGAACTGGAAATGAGAGACAAAACTAAAAAGCAGAACCTGAAAAAGAGAGAAAGAGGGAAGAGAACTGCAAGATATTAAAAGAAAAGTAAAGTAGAAAGAAAAGAAAAAAGAGCAGGAATAGAAGGCTGTGAAGGAAAAAGTGAAAGATAAGAGAGGGAGAGAGAGAAAGTAAAGAAAGTCATGAAAGAGAAATAAAAACAGATATTGAGAGAAAAAGAGAGATAAAAGAGAAAGAAGTGAGAAAAAGAACAAGAGAGAAAACAAAGACAAGAGAAAGAAAGATGATGTGTGTGAGAGAGAGAGAGAGAGAGAGAGAGAGAGAGAGAGAGAGAGAGAGAGTACATTAAGTCCCCTTCTTCATGGTAAATAGGGTCTAATTAAGTGGAAATAGTGTATGAGAGCTTTTCGTCTTCATTAGGATCAGACAGTGGGAAAGTGAGGCGTAATTGGGAGTTCCACTTTAACACAACCAACAGAAGTCATTATGAGGCAGGAGCGTGCTTCAGTGCCTTAGAATAGATCTGTGTTCACACTGTAATAATACACTTACGCAGCAGCAGCGCATTCAGAGATATAACAGTGCCACTAAATGTAAAATAGGAACTTAATCTTTAATTAAAAAATAAATAATACAATCTCAAATGTCTTCAAAGTGGACATTTTGTGGTGGCGTTGAGTATGGGAGTGGCTGGGGAGTTCGTGGGGGAGCTCCCAGCATGCTCAGCGGCCCCCATTTTAGTTCGTTTGGGGTGAATTCCGGGATATTTAAGGAGTTTTTGTGTTGGGAGTGTGTTGGGAACGCCAGTTCTGCCGTACACCGAGCCCAAATTGCTGCTCGTTCCCTTGCTGCCTTTTCCCTGTGCCCTTTTAAGGGTTCAATTATAATATATGAATAAATATAAATGATGTTGTATTAAAAATAAATAATGCTCTAGATTCAGTAATTTCATGACTTACGGAGGGAATATGAACTGATTAGTGATTAAACCTTCTCTCATGCTTCGTGGTGTTTTGATGTCTCACTTTAAAAAGTACCAGGGCCCTACTGGACTGGCGTAGTAATGCAACTGTTTTTGAATATGTGTGGACGGGGACATTTCTAAAAACATGTGGATAGGGCCTCAATTAAACATCTATGACCTGCTTAGGTCAGAATACCACAAGGATCAAACCCCACAGGGGCTTTATCCCCTGTCTGAACAGCCCTGTTCCTCAGTTCAACGCGAGAGTGAAGATTTCTTCTCTGTTCTTATTTTCTTCACATGTAAACAGCACTTCTATTTCTTGTAACCTTGCCTTTGCCTTTTCACACGTCCTGTGCTGTGATTGGAGAGACTCAGACGAGGGGGCGGGTCCGGGTCAGGCCTAATTTGACCGGACGCCCTTTTAACCCCACCTTGATTCTTCATTTACTCAGTCACTGTCATAAACCGTGATAGTCCAGTGATAGTCCAGTCCCAAATCAGGGGTCCCTACCACATCCTGGGGATATTTCTGGTCCCAAAAACTGCTGGACCAGGCATTTGAGAGTATCACGATTTACGAGACTTACTGAGTAAATGAAGAATCAAGGCGGAATTACAAGACGTCCGGCCAAATAGGTTCATAAAACCCACTTTTTTTTTTCTTTTTTTTTTTTTTATAAAGGTGACAAGCTCACAAATGGGGAGCTGTAAAACAGTCTCCAGTGTTTGAAGGTTGATGTCAAAGCTAAAGCCATTACGAAGCCATTAGACACGTGATAACCATCGCAGTTTAGCAGACACAGGCTTTTTTCCCTTCCTCCTTCTTCCCTCAATCCATAGCACTATTAAATGTCATGACTGTCCAGGTTAACGGTTTAATTCTAAATGACATTATCCCAATCATATTTCACAGCTTTTGCGGCTCTGTAGAATAATGTCCGACATTTATCAATATAGGCTTTCGTTTAGGGCTCCATTTGCGGCGGGGCTTAAATCAGCCTCGGCCCTGACATATTTACCCTCCAAGAGACACTGATGAAGCAGTAAAAGCACATTACCGCATTAGCACTCGTACCCAATGGAACCACTGGAGCAGGGGTATTGCGCAGAGAAAGTACACAGAGATAGAGTCATTGAGCGAGAGAGCGAGAGCGCGAGAGGGAGACATGTAATACTGTTCGTTGTAACAGAAAGTCCGAGGGGGTAATACATCTTCAAAAGACAGACAATGGCCAGCCAATAGAAACTGTAGGATTCATTCGTTCATCTTCTGTAACCGCTTCATCCTCATCAGGGTCATGGTGGGTAACAGTGGGCATTTTTACACAGCAATTTCACCTACCTACTTGTTTTTGGATGGTGGGAGCATCTAAAACACTGGAGGAAACCCAAGCAGACACAGGGAGAACACACAAAGCTCCTGAGCTGGGGATGGAACCGAGAACCCTAGGCCCCTGGAGAGAGCTGTGTGGAAGCGATGTGGGTGACTGAGATTTTGTTCATATTTTGTACACATCAATTTGTAAAATTGTATGGTATTTGAGTTTTACAATATTTTATTGTATTATGCCTTGTGCCAAATGACTCTGGGAACCTCCACAATCCTTATCATGATGAGGCTATTAAAAAACATGAGCGAATTAATGTATTATATTTTATTACATTGTTCAATATGACACTTATTTTATTGTATTGTATTGCATTATTTACATTGTACTCAATGACACGTATTGTATTGCACTACGTTGTATTACATTGCACACATATTGGGTTGTATTGTCAGGACAATCCAATTTTCCCCAGAACCGTTTATCTACCTTGAGCTGGAACAGACCCCTGGCTCCAGAACGGATCAAATTCACCCAAAGGTGTCCTATAAACAGCCAGAACAGCTCATCTGAGTAAGGTCCGAATATCCCAACCTGCTGCAGACAACTCCGGAATAGCTCAGAAAACCTCAGCAAATAATACAACAACTCTAAAAGCTCACCTAGGACCGGAATAAACCAGATCAGCTCAAAAACAGCTCACCGAAAACTTACAAACATCCAAAACAGCTCCACCTGGACGGGACATACTTAGAAAAGCTCAGGTTACGACCAGCCAGAATTAGCATAAAGAAAACCTCAACAAAGGTCAAAACTAGCATAACAGGTCAGCCAGGTCCAGAATAACTCAAAGAACAGCTCAAACAAAGGCCACAGGAACCCAGAACTGCTCCACCACGACCAGACTAGGTCAAAGAGCACACCTACCAATGTGTGTTTTTGAACTGTGAGAGGAAACCGGAGCACCCGGAGAAAACCTACGCAGACACAGTGAGAACATACCACACTCCTCACAGACAGTCACTCGGAGGAAACCCACGCAGACACAGGGAGAACACAGCACACTGCTCACAGACAGTCACCCGGAGTGGTGTGTGACTGCGACACCTACCTGCTGCGTTTAAATTTAATATAGTCTAGGGTTCACTGCTTTTAGTGAATGTGGACAGGTTCATGTGTTTATTTCAGTGCGAGGGGTGGTGGTGCAGCAAGTAGAATCACTGTCACATAGCTCCAGAGTCCTGGGTTTGGGAACCGCATCGGGTCACTGCCCTGAGGAGTTTTGGTGTGTTCCCCCACAATGCAACAAACACACGTTGGTAAGTGGACTGGTGCCCTGTGATGGACTGGAAGCTTGGTTACAGACAATGAATGAATTTAGTTAAATTACTTAATAGTACTTACCGTTTTTCTCCATTGCATACACAAACAAATTGAACTATGTACACAATTCTGGAATCTTGAAGTGCATGTATCAACAGCATGACTCTAAACTGCTAAACTCCAAGCACAATTCCATTTGTTTTCACTGAAACATCACAGTTTTACAAACCTCTAAACATTTAGGAAACTTTGGTCACCTGGAAACACTGGCCTTCTAAATTCAACTTCCTGATTCCCAATTAGTCTCACTCATGTTGCACCTGTACAAATTCAACT
>NC_089805.1:4897905-4920405 GCF_029633855.1 Hoplias malabaricus | reverse complement strand
CAGGTACTGAGGGGACAGGGGGTACTGAGCGGTCGGGGCCTGTAGTGGCTGTGCCTGCGGTGGTCGTCCCCCCTGCGACTGCTGCTTGGCCGGCTGCACGGACCCCGAACAGTAGAATGTCACCACCGGGGGGGTCCGCTGTTGGGGTGGCTGCCGGGGACGTGCTGGCCACGGTGGAGCCTTTTTCAGGGGGGCCCTCTGTTGGGGTGGCTGCCGGGGCCGCGTTGGCCGCAGCGAAGCGCTCTTCGGCGGGGACCTCTGTTAGGGGGGCTGCCGGGGCCGCGTTGGCCGTGGTGGAGCCCTCTTCGGTGGGGTCCGCTGTTGTGGTGGAGCACTCATCAGCGGGGCCTGCTGTTGGGGGGGCTGCCGGGGCCCCGTTGGCCGTGGTGGAGACCTCTTCCGTAGGGTCCGACGTTGCTGGGGTGGCTGCTGGGGCCGCGCTGGCGGTGGTGGAGCCCTCTTCAGTAGGGCCCTCTGTTGGGGTGGCTGCCGGGGCCGTGGTGGAGCCATCTTTGGCGGAGCCCTCTGTGGGGGTGGCTGCCGGGGTCGGGTCGGCCGTGGTGGGGCCCTCTTCGGCGGAGCCTGCTGTTGGGGTGGAAGCTGGGGCCGCGTCGGCCGTGGTGGAGCCCTCTTCGGCGGGGCCTGCTGATGGGGTGTCTCCCGGGGCCGCGGTGGCCGCGGTGGAGGCCTCTTCGGCGGGGCCTGCGGTTGGGGTGACTGCCGGGGCCGCGTCGGACGCGGTGGAGCCCTCTTCGGCGGGGCCTGCTGCTGGGGTGGCTGCTGGGGCCGCGTCGGCTGTGGTAGGGTCATCTTCGGTGGGGCCTGCTGTTAGGGTGGCTGCCGAGGCCGTGTCGGCCGAGGTGGGGCCCTCTTCGGCGGGGCCTTGTGGGGGGGGCTCTGGTGGTGTTTACGTGGAGGAGAGGGACGGAGGGGTGCAGCACAGCTGTTCTGAACTGGCTCCAGCCCGAGAAGCAGGACAGGAGGCTGGAGGAGTAAACCTGATGGAGGTTGAGTCCGTTTTTAAAATTCCTCATAAGAGGAAGAAGAGGGGCCAGGGAAAGGGAAAAAAACAGGCCAAACAAGATGTGACGGCAGTGGACGACAGAGACTCGGACAGTGAGGGCTCTCTCTCTGACTCGGGATGGTCTGTGTGCTCTCAGGAAGAGAACAGGCCTCAACTGTACACTGTTGAAGAAATTAGAAAGTTTTTACGGGTTACTAAAGGACAGAAGGGTGTGAGGGTGGAGGAACACTTCCCAGACAGTGTACAGTTTATACGGGACGTCAAACACTTGCGGAGGGAGGGGGTTTTTACGGAGCAGGAGACGTTTAGACTAAAAAAGTTACTGACCAAACTGAACAAAGTGCAGTGTGAAGACGACTCCTGAACGGACTTTTATCTCTGATTGTTTTTTGTCCCCTCTTTTTTTTTTTTACCTTTTTTAATGGAAGGTTTTCAAATCGCCACCTTAAATATTAATGGGGCAAGGGACTGTGAGAAAAGGGCAAAGTTTTATGAGCTGGTTAAGCACAAACGTATTGATGTTGTCTTTGTGCAGGAAACCCACAGTGATGTGGAAAATGATGCTGAGTGGGCGAAGGAGTGGAGTGGACTCGCTGTTCTAAGCCACAACTCATCCCTTAGCGGTGGGGTGGCACTCCTTTTCTCACAGTCTTTTATTCCGGTCTCTTATACAGTGGAGGAAGTTTTAAAGGGACGACTTTTAAAAGTGAGGGCTGTCTTTGAAGAAGACACTTTTGTTTTTATCTGCGTCTATGCTCCAACACTAGGGGCTGAGAGGTTACTGTTTTTAGACGCACTGAGCTCTCTTTTAAAAAGTTGTGACTCCACAGAGTTTTTAGTCTTGGGTGGAGATTTTAACTGTACAGCACACAAAATAGACCGGAATCATGGCGAACCTCACGCGGCTTCACGGAAGCGTCTTTGCGAGATGCTGGAGGCCCATGAGTTATGTGATGTCTGGAGAAGTTTCCATGATGAACAAAGACAGTACACATGGGCCCACAGTAAAGATAACATGCTCTCGCTGGCCAGACTGGACCGCTTTTATTGTTTTAGACACCAACGATCTCTTTTTACACAGTGTTTTATTGCCCCGGTAGGAATCTCTGACCACTCTATGGTCCAGGGAACTATCTTAAAAACAAAGGTGAAGCCGCGGAGTGCGTACTGGCATTTTAATACCACGCTTTTAGAAGATGCCAATTTTAAAGAGTCTTTTACCTTTTTCTGGGGTGTTTTTAGAGCAAAGAGAAATGATTTTACCTCTGTTCAGCAATGGTGGGACGTAGCCAAAGCTAATGTTAAATTATTCTGTCAACAGTACACTCTCAATGTCACGAGGGACATTACTAGGTCACTTAAAGCTCTGGAGATTGGAATAGTGGGGCTCCAGGGTCTTGCGGAGACCACAGGAGATTTAGGGCATATTAGAGCTCTCAACAAAAAGAAGGCTGCTCTGGCTGATTTACTGGGTATAACAGCACAGGGGGCGCTGGTCCGCTCACGCTTTCAGTGCGTGAATGAACTGGATGCTCCTTCTAAGTTCTTCTTTAGTCTTGAGCGTAGAAATGGACAGAAGCGGTACATGCACGCTGTGCGATCAGAATCAGGGGATCTCCTTAATGATCCTGCTGACATTCGCAAGCGAACAGTCAGCTTTTTCTCAAAGCTGTATGAGAGCGAGCGCACGGCGACGCAGGAGGTGGAGGACAGGTTCCTCAGGAATATGACCAGACTGTCGCAATCGGCAGCGGCGCAGCTGGATGCTGAACTCTCATTGGAAGAGCTGCATGAGGCCCTCAATGGTATGGAGAATGGTCGCGCTCCTGGCATTGATGGCCTACCAGTAGAGTTCTACAAGACTTTCTGGTCGGTCATCGGCCAGGATGTGCTGGAGGTCCTCGGGTGCAGCATACGTGATGGAAAGCTTCCTTTGAGTTGCAGGAGGGCGGTGCTGACGCTGCTGCCAAAAAAGGGGGACCTGTCCGAACTGAAGAACTGGCGCCCCGTGTCTCTGCTGTGCGCCGATTGTAAACTGCTCTCGAAAGCATTGGCCTCGAGACTGGCGAAGGTGATGGAGCAGGTGGTTCACTTTGACCAGTCGTACTGTGTACCCGGTAGGTCTGTCTTTGACAACGTTTTTTTAATTCGTGATGTTTTGGACGTCTCCAGGCTATTGGGGTTAAAGACTGGTCTCATATTTCTAGACCAGGAAAAGGCTTTTGACCGGGTTGAACACGGGTATCTCTGGAAGGTCCTGGAGAGCTTTGGGTTCAACCCTGGTTTTATTGCCATGATCAAGGTTCTGTACGGTGACATTGAGAGTGTGCTGAAAGTTAACGGTGGTTTATGTGCTCCTTTTAAAGTTTTTAGAGGGATCCGACAGGGCTGTTCACTGTCGGGTATGTTGTACTCACTCTCCATTGAGCCCCTGCTCTGTAAGCTGAGGGAGGGACTGGAGGGTTTTTATGTTCCAGATTGTACTGCCCCATTACATGTCTCTGCTTATGCAGACGACCTTGTTGTTCTTATCAGTGCTCAAGATGATGTAAATGTTTTAGTTGATGTTTTACATGATTTTAACATTTTATCCTCTGCAAAGGTAAACTGGGCAAAGAGCGAAGCAGTTTTACTCGGGGACTGGGAAGGTGAAGAACCCAGACTCCCTGATGGACTGGCCTGGGGGACGGGCGGGTTTAAATACCTCGGTGTGCATTTGGGGGACAGTGTTATTGAAGAAAGGAACTGGGATGGTGTGCTGGAAAAGGTGAAGGGGAGGCTCAACAGATGGATGTGGCTGGTCCCTCAAATGTCATACCGAGGTAGAGTTCTCATTATCAACAACCTGGCTGCGTCCTCCCTATGGCACAAACTGGCGTGTGTCGATCCCCCACCAGGCCTGCTGGCCAATCTTCAAGCTATGCTGGTGGATTTTTTTTGGGATCGACTTCACTGGGTTCCTCAGGGAGTTCTTCATCTTCCCAAGGATGAGGGAGGGCAGGGGCTCATTCATTTAGCCAGCAGGGTGGCTGCCTTCCGCCTCCAGTTTGCACAAAGACTGTTTACTGGCCCTAAGGAACTGGTTTGGAGGGAGGTAGCCTGCAGGATCCTGCACACAGTGGGAGGCCTGGGGATGGACAGGACCCTGTTTTTAATGAACCCAAAGTTACTGGACACTGCTGGTTTACCTGCATTTTATCGTGGGCTTTTTAAAATATGGAGTTTTTTTAAAGTTAAAGGACCAGAGAGTACAACGCTGCACTGGCTGCTGGAGGAACCTCTGCTTCACGGTGCCCGGATGGACATATCAGGCCTGTCGACTCCTGCACTGACCAGAGTCTTGGTTTTTTCGGGGGTCACCACACTGCGTCATCTGGTGGACACTGCGGGACCTGATCTTTCCGGTACAGAGAGACTGACTGCACGGTTAGGCCTGAGGTCTCTGCGCGTGGTATCTCGGTCTCTGTGCAAGTGGAGGACAGCGTTGACCCCTGAGGAACTTAGGATGTTGATAGACTACGGTGCAGGGGTGACTAGGCCTGCAGAGGACGACCCCTTTCCTGCTCTCATCCTGGCCCCTGACCTGGAGGACTGCGAGGGGCCCCTGCTGGAGTGTAAGGGGGAGTCCTGTATGAAGTTGGACAGTGCATCCGGGAAGCTGCTGTACAGAGCATGCGTGAAAGCGCTAAACAAAAAGAGACTGAATGGGAGGGTGGACACGCCGTGGAGGGAGGTTCTATCTCTGGGTGATAATGTAAAGCCTGAGTGGAGAGCGTTGTACAAGCCACCGTTAACAAAAAGAGCTGCTGACCTCCAGTGGAGGGTTTTACATGGGATTTTACCTGTCAACTCTTTTATCTCTGTTTTAAACCCTGAGGTTGCACCAGTTTGCCCTTTTTGCACACAGAGGGAAACTGTCTTTCACGCTTTTATGAGATGTTTTAGGCTACGTCCCCTTTTTGATTTTTTACAGACAGCTTTTATGGCTTTTAATGTGATTTTTACCGTGCACACTTTTATCCTGGGTTTTAAATACAACAAGAAGGAGAGGGCCAAGTGCCAATTGTTGAATTTTATCCTTGGTCAAGCGAAACTGGCCATTTACATCAGTCGAAAAAACAAGGTGGAACAGGACACTGACAGTGAGGTCATAAGGGTTTTTATCAGACTGGTGAGATCAAGGATTTTTATTGATTTTAATTTTTATAAGTGCATGAAAACTCTGGAGGTGTTTGAGGAGGTGTGGTGCTGTGGGGGAGGGGTGTGTTCTGTATGTGATGGTGAACTAATTTTTAATCCAGTTTTCATTTAAATGCACTTTTTTATATATACCCAGGTTTTATAGTGTGAGTGTTGTTTACAAGTAGTTTTTATGTTTCAAAATTGAACTTGGACGAATATTGAGTCCAACTGTTGATAATAAAGGACCCTAAAAGTCAAAAAAAAAGTCTCTCTCTCTCTCTGTCTCTCTTTCTGTCTCTCTCTCTCTCTCTCTCTTTCTCTCTCTCTCTCTCTATCATTCTCTGTTTCTCTCTCTCTCTCTCTCTCTCTCTCTCTCTCTCTCTCTCTCTCTCTCTCTGTCTCTCTCTCTCTCTCTCTCTCTCTCTATCATTCTCTGTTTCTCTCTCTCTCTCTCTCTCTCTCTCTCTCTTCTCTCTCTCTCTCTCTCTCTCTCTCTCTCTCTCTCTCTCTCTCTCTCTTTCAAATTCAGTCTTTCTATTCAAGTAGCTTTTTGTTATGAATATTAATGAACAACTGAATATTTGCCATGGAAATATATATATATAGTTTCTGATGCAGACATTTGCTCACAGTGTTATCTCAAAAGTAGGGCGGTGTGTGAGGTGATGAGGGATGGAGGGGAGACTTGTGGCCTTCTGACCCAAGCACATTAGCTTACTCTTGGAGGGATTTAATGATAAACGAAGGGAGAAAAATGATGGCACGAGGAATGATGATGTCCTCTTTCTATTTGTCCTGGACCGCAGTGATTAGATAATCATTTTCCTTGGGTGTTTCTCTCGCTCGCTCACTCTTTCTGTGTCTCCCGCTCTCTCTCATACACACACACACACACATATGCATGCACACACACACACACACAAACCCCCCTCTCAGTCCAGCAACTTTAATAAAGTATCTCTGTTGTTCCTGCATGTTTTGCCCCAGGAACCTTTCCCAAAAGCAAAAAAGAAAAAAAAAACAATCCTGATCAATTTCCCGCTGATGAAATTAAGCACAGTGAGGGTCTTGGGGGGTTTCTCTGTAATGCAGGTAATTGGAGAATAATGGAGAAGCGCTCAAATCCACACCACTCTTCTTCCCCACACAAATATGGCCTGGACATGTCTCCACGGCAACTCGGACTAATCTACTGGGGACTTCCCTCTGCTTTTTTTCTTGAAGCATAAAGATATAGACACAGCGCTACACACTGGGCTTTAGAGAGACAGATCACTTCTGAGCCCCCTTCTCATTAAAATCATACACTCCAGCAGAGGCTGCTACTGCCACCTACTGGCCGGTGTAACCCAGTGACCTAGACCTAAGGAATATGGTACTGTGGAAAAGTTTGAATACTCCTCAAAAATAAAGAAATACTGATATACATATATTTTTATTAAATATGGCATGGCAACACAATAATATTTTGTGGGCATTATATAATATTTTGAGAACAAAAAAAAAGTAATGTGGCCACTATACACTGAGGCCATGACATAATATATTGTGGCCACTAAATAATATTGTGAGGCAAAGATAATATATATTTTCCATGGAAAATCAAGTCAAAGGGCTATAGTTCGAGTGGTCACACTAACACTGAAACCTTCAGCTTGCTTTATAAATATTGATTTTTTTTTATTTGCTTACACTGAATCCACAGGTTAAGCCCTTAAACTGCACAGGTCACTGGGATTAAATCTATTCCAGGGCTATGTCAAGAGCAAAACAGCACAGTGTTGAAAAACGTGTATGTGGGAGGTGCTAATCTGTTCTAGGCTTCAATAGAGAATATATGCAAAAGAGACACGTTTATGACATCACAATCACTTTTTAAGTTTTGTTTTTCAGTCTATTTGCCTTTTGTCAGAATGTTGGTTTTCCATTAAGTCGGAGGCTAATCTATAACTCCAACTGAAGCACCAGCTGTTGTTCCAGATGTTGATATAATTACAAAATGTGTGTGTGAGTGACTAGTTTGGTGAGTGTGTGAAAGTGTCCACAGGTGTGAGTGTGTGAGTGACTAGTTTGGTGAGTGTGTGAAACTGTCCACAGGTGTGTGTGTGTGTGTGTGTCTGAGTGAGTGGCTTGGTGAGTGAGTGAAACTGTCCACAGGTGTGTGTGTGTGTGTGTGAGTGAGTGGCTTGGTGAGTGAGTGAAACTGTCCACAGGTGTGTGTGTGTGTGAGTGAGTGGCATGGTGAGTGTGTGAAATTGTCCACAGGTTTGAGTGTGTGAGTGAGTGGTGTGGTGAGTGTGTGAAACTGTCCACAGGTGTGTGTGTGTGCGTGTGTGTGTGAGTGAGTGGCGTGGTGAGTGAGTGAAACTGTCTACAGGTGTGAGTGTGTGAGTGAGTGGTGTGGTGAGTGTGTGAAACTGTCCACAGATGTGAGTGTGTGAGTGAGTGGTGTGGTGAGTGTGTGAAACTGTCCACAGGTGTGTGTGTGTGTGTGTGTGTGTGTGTGTGTGTGTGAGAGAGAGAGTGAGTGGCGTGGTGAGTGTGTGAAACTGTCCACAGATGTGAGTGTGTGAGTGAGTGGCGTGGTGAGTGTGTGAAACTGTCCACAGGTGTGAGTGAGTGGTGTGGTGAGTGAGTGACTGAAACTATCCACAGGTGTGAGTGTGTGAGTGAGTGGTGTGGTGAGTGTGTGAAACTTTCCACAGGTGTGAGTGTATGAGTGAATGAAACTGTCCACAGGTGTGAGTGTGTGATTGAGTGATGTGGTGAGTGAGTGAAACTGTCCACACTTGTGAGTGTGTGAATGAGTGGCGTGGTGAGTGTGTGAAACTAACCACAGGTGTGAGTGTGTGAGTGAGTGGCGCGGTGAGTGTGTGAAATTGTCCACAGATGTGAGTGTGTGAGTGAGTGGTGTGGTGAGTGTGTGAAACTAACCACAGGTGTGAGTGAGTGGTGTGGTGAGTGAGTGGCGTGGTGATTGTGTGAAACTGTCCACAGGTGTGTGTGTGTGTGTGTGAGTGAGTGGCTTGGTGAGTGAGTGAAACTGTCCACAGGTGTGTGTGTGTGTGAGTGAGTGGCGCGGTGAGTGTGTGAAATTGTCCACAGGTGTGAGTGTGTGAGTGAGTGGTGTGGTGAGTGTGTGAAACTGTCCAAAGGTGTGTGTGTGTGTGTGTGAGTGAGTGGCGTGGTGAGTGTGTGAAACTGTCCACAGATGTGAGTGTGTGAGTGAATGGCGTGGTGAGTGTGTGAAACTGTCCACAGGTGTGAGTGAGTGATGTGGTGAGTGAGTGACTGAAACTATCCACAGGTGTGAGTGTGTGAGTGAGTGGTGTGGTGAGTGTGTGAAACTTTCCACAGGTGTAAGTGTATGAGTGAATGAAACTGTCCACAGGTGTGAGTGTGTGAGTGAGTGATGTGGTGAGTGAGTGAAACTGTCCACAGTTGTGAGTGTGTGAATGAGTGGGGTGGTGAGTGTGTGAAACTAACCACAGGTGTGAGTGTGTGAGTGAGGGATGTGGTGAGTGTGTGAAACTAACCACAGGTGTGAGTGTGTGAGTGAGTGGCGTGGTGAGTGTGTGAAACTAACCACAGGTGTGAGTGTGTGAGTGAATGAAACTGTCCACAGGTGTTAGTGTGTGAGTGAGTGATGTGGTGAGTGTGTGAAACTAACCACAGGTGTGAGTGTGTGAGTGAGTGATGTGGTGAGTGTGTGAAACTAACCACATGTGTGAGTGTGTGAGTGAGTGGCGTGGTGAGTGTGTGAAACTGTCCACAGGTGTGAGTGAGTGGTGTGGTGAGTGAAACTTTCCACAGGTGTGAGTGTGTGAGTGAGTGGCGTGGTGAGTGTGTGAAACTGTCCACAGGTGTGAGTGAGTGAGTGAAACTGTCCACAGGTGTTAATGTGTGAGTGAGTGATGTGGTGAGTGTGTGAAACTAACCACAAGTGTGAGTGTGTGAGTGAGTGATGTGGTGAGTGTGTGAAACTAACCACAGGTTTGAGTGTGTGAGTGAGTGGCGTGGTGAGTGTGTGAAACTGTCCACAGGTGTGAGTGAGTAGTGTGGTGAGTGAGTGAGTGAAACTTTCCACAGGTGTGAGTGTGTGAGTGAATGAAACTGTCCACAGGTGTTAGTGTGTGAGTGAGTGATGTGGTGAGTGAGTGAAACTGTCCACAGGTGTGAGTGTGTGAGTGAGTGGCGTGGTGAGTGTGTGAAACTAACCACAGGTGTGAGTGTGTGAGTGAGTGATGTGGTGAGTGAGTGAAACTGTCCACAGGTGTGAGTGTGTGAGTGAGTGGCGTGGTGAGTGTGTGAAACTAACCACAGGTGTGAGTGTGTGAGTGAGTGATGTGGTGAGTGAGTGAAACTGTCCACAGGTGTGAGTGTGTGAGTGAGTGGCGTGGTGAGTGTGTGAAAATGTCCACAGGTGTGAGTGAGTGGTGTGGTGAGTGAGTGAGTGAAACTGTCCACAGGTGTGAGTGTGTGAGTGAGTGGCGTGGTGAGTGTGTGAAACTAACCACAGGTGTGAGTGTGTGAGTGAGTGATGTGGTGAGTGAGTGAAACTGTCCACAGGTGTGAGTGTGTGAGTGAGTGGCGTGGTGAGTGTGTGAAACTAACCACAGGTGTGAGTGTGTGAGTGAGTGATGTGGTGAGAGAGTGAAACTGTCCACAGGTGTGAGTGTGTGAGTGAGTGGCGTGGTGAGTGTGTGAAAATGTCCACAGGTGTGAGTGAGTGGTGTGGTGAGTGAGTGAGTGAAACTGTCCACAGGTGTTAGTGTGTGAGTGAGTGATGTGGTGAGTGAATGAAACTGTCCACAGGTGTTAGTGTGTGAGTGAGTGATGTGGTGAGTGAGTGAAACTGTCCACAGGTGTGAGTGTGTGAGTGAGTGGCGTGGTGAGTGAGTGAAACTGTCCACAGGTGTGAGTGACTGGGTGAGTGTGTGGTGCCCTGTAATGGACTGGTGTTCTATCCAGTGTGTTTTCCTCACTCTGGACCCACTGTGACTCTGATGAAGATGAAACAGTTACAGAACATGAATGAATGAATGAATGAATGAATGAATAAATGAATGAACATTAAGTGTATTTTTATAAGGAGTGATATAAGTCCTCCAGGTTTGGGTTGTGGAGCAGTAGCTTTGGGATGAGGAAGAGTGAGATTTGTGGCTCAGTATCTGTAGCTGTCCTCTTTAACACCATCACATCCTCAAAATATCCCAAGCAATGCTCCCACATCTGGTTTAAGAAGGGATATCCACACTGAAACGGCCCCTTCGTCCACTAGATGGCTCCACTTTGACAGCTTTCCCTCTTGTGGCATCCCTAAACCGGCTGTGTCCTCATCCGACCCCCAGCGGAAGAAAAAAAAATCCCACACGCACCTGTTTTTAAACACTGCAGAATGACGTAGCCCTGTACAACTCACCTCCAAAACACACTGTGGAAAATGATATACTCTGGAAAATACTGCACCAGGAATCTCCATTCGCATCTGCTAACTTCACCTTTAGGTATTCAGTTAGTGCTATGGTCGCTTTAATAACACAGGGATACAACCCACAGTTAATTATATATTACAACAATTACATTTACACTAAAGGTCCACCTTAAGGGGCATGCATTTTAGAAACCGATGTTCAGCTATATATACATGCAGAACCTCTTTAATCTCCACAGAAATACATAAATCAAAATTAAAAACTCTGAAGCTAAGCCTAATCTCACCGTATCCAATGCCCTGTGTCGGTTAGAGGGGTATAAATCCCTCCAGCACTGGGGAACTAAATTCTCTGGACTCATAGAACTCCATCTACTACATTTGGGTAGTTGCCCAAAAATTGACCTCTAGTGAAATGTGGCTGTAAATGTGGCCCTCAAGTGGAAGGGGTGAGTGGTCTGTTTATGTGGCGATATTCCTGGGCTGTGACATGGGGCGTGTGGAAAAGGGGGCCTTCTCAAATTTAGAGACTGAAGGAGGCTTGATTATGAAGGACTATGTGATGGGGACAGTGTCCCAGTGTTGTCATCTATCAGGTCTTACATGGTTGTTAGGAGTTCAACTTTCAATCATCAGTCAATCAATCAGTTTAAAATAAATAAATAATAAAAATGTATAATGTATAAATAAATCAATTTCAAAATCAATAAAAAAATCAATCAATGCTAGTATTTAAAATCATGATATCTGAACTGTGAGTAGATCGGACCGTGAGTAGAGCAGAGGGTAAAGACTGGCCACAAGTGGAGCAGAGGGTAAAGATCAGACTGTCATTAGAGTGGAGGGTAAAGATCAGACAGCAAGTAGAGCAGAGGGTGAAGATTGGACCATGAGTAAAGCACAGGGTAAAGATTGGACACTGAGTAGAGCAGAGGGTGAAGATTGGACCGTGAGTAAAGCACAGGGTAAAGATCGGACAGTGAGTAGAGAGGAGGGTTAAGGTCAGACTGCAGGTAGAGCAGAGAGTAGAGATTGGACCATAGGTAGAGCAGAAAGTAAAGGTCGGAGCCTGAGATCAGACTGTGAGTAGAGTGGAGGGTAAGATCAGACCGTGAGTAGAATGTGGTAGGTAAATCTTGGACCATGAGTAGAGGAGAGATTGAAGATCAGACTATCACTAGAGTGGAGGGTAAAGATCAGACAATGAGTAGAGCAGAGGGTAAAGATCGGACAGTGAGTAGAGCAGAGGGTAAAGATCAGACCGTGAGTAGAATGTGGTAGGTAAATCTTGGATCATGAGTAGAGCAGAGATTGAAGATCAGACTATCACTAGAGTGGAGGGTAAAATTGGACTGTGAGCAGAGCAGAGGGTAAAGATCGGACAGTGAGTAGAGCAGAGGGTAAAGATCAGACCGTGAGTAGATTGGAGGATGAAGAAGGGACAGTTACTAGAGCAGATGGTAAAGACAGCACCCTGCATTGAGCAGAGGGTAAAGATCGGACTTGGAGTAGTTCAGAGGTGTCTGCCTGTCACCTTTCTCAATACAAAATAATCACTGACTATAATCAGACCACCCGGAATTTGAGACCCTCCAGATCCAGGATTGGGGGAATCCTATAGCATGGTCCAGACATTACAGGACACTCCTGCAACACTTCCTTCCCACAGACCCAGGGTGTGTAATTGTTTTTGGAGGATTTGGCATGTCTTGTAATGTTCTAATGCCCAAGAAAATCTGGTGGGCTTCCCGGACAACTGAGTCATGACAGGAAACTGCAGCAGGTGTGTTTTGATACACAGATTACAAGAGAGTTCTTCCTTGGCTGGGTGGTATCACTGAAAACAACACTGGTCAATAACTCTGCTGATGTAAAATGGACACCTGCTCACCCGCTCTTCTTCTCTATTGAAGGTTATCAAAAAAGTGTGTGTGTGTGTCTTTGCATACGTTGTTAGCCCCTTTTAAACCTGTTCTTCCCTCACAGGACCATGGACGGCCATAGTTTTACATCTTTTAAACATATTAGCTGACCCATTATGTGGTGTACACATAAACAAACAAAATAATCCGACACGGTCTGGAGGACAAACTCTTTATATTAACTTGCATTACATATTATAGAGGACATATTCCGAAACGAAATGTCTGTGGCTTGCTTTGGTCAAAATACCACAAGGAACAAACACCACAGCAGCGTTCTCCCCCTGTCAAAAAAGCCCTGGTCAGAATGACCCGTTTCGGCGCCTGTACCTATAAATGAGAAAGAGCCACAGCCTAGGAGCAGAATCTCTAGAAGTTTTTTTTTTTTTTTTTGCTCTTTTTAAGTCCAGCACTGTCATACATGATTGTTCTAGACAGTGAGGATGTTTGTGGCATCATCTCTCAGGACAGCAGAGAGGACTGAGTGGTCCGGGGTCAGAAAAAGAACAAAACGTATCATATATAGGTTAGATTTGAAGGAGGCGGAGCTTCAGGTTTGGTACTGCTCTCAATGTTTTCATTCCCATTTTGAAACCAGCACTTAGTACTGTTAGATAAAAATGTGGTATAGCTGTGCGTGTGCGTGTGTGTGCGTGTGCGTGTGTGTGCGTGTGTGTGTGTACATTCTGTTCTGACATGCAGCTCTTATTGTGGGAGGAATTGCGTGACCTATAGCTGCTTTGACACTGATCTACATTGCCACTACGTGGGTGAGTACACAGTGTGTGTGTGTGTGTGTGTGTCTGGGGGGGCGGCGGTCAGAAGCTTAAATTGTATATTTACCTGCTGCAGTTTGTGTGTAATACCATAATTATTGAATATGTTTATTAACGTGAAATTATAGCTACATTCATAGACATTTCATGCACTGTGTGTGTGTGTGTGTGTGTTTTCACATTTATGTATTAGTGCTGTAGAATTGGTATTCAGGATGGCATGCAGCGAGTATAGTGTGTGTGTGTGTGTGTGTGTGTGTGTGTGTGTGTGTGTGTGTGTAGAACCACCATTAAACTGTACCTTTGACCTCATACACAGCACTAATAGAGGAGCCACTTATTAAACTTGAATAATTGTCCTCCAACAGCAAGAGAGAGAGAGAGAGAGAGAGAGAGAGAGAGAGTAAGTGCTATGTTTACATGTGAAGACATTCCCCCGTGTGATTGAATTCCTTCTGAGTCTTGATTAAGACTGAGCATGTCTCTGTGAGTAACGCGGTACACCTGCATAGAACCCTACATGGTGTAAATGTTACCACGACAACAAGCATCACGTGAGTCCAGGCCAAGTTAGTGACATATGACTTTGGGTTTTCTGGAGTCGACTCAGACTTTGCCTCCTACAGCCAGCGTAGTAAGAACTGACTCGACTCATTTGAACCAATGTGTGTATAAATGACTCCTCGTTGTTTCAGCCATTGATAGAGTCAGGATTCAACTGTGTTACAGCAGCCTGCTCTCAGCATGTGGTTGTACATTTGAAGAAAATCCCATAATTTGTACAATGTGTACTAAATACAGCTTGTGTGTTCACTGTGTGTGAACTGTCAGACCTAACCCTAACCCCAACCCTATTTCAAAATATAACTAAAAGCTCCAAAAGATACGGAGCTTAGCATTCTCCCATGTAAAATTCTCCCAGAAGTGTTTATAGTGATGTAATAATTTGTCATAGAGCATATGATGAATCATAAGTCATAGAGCACAAATTAGGAAGTGAAGGGAAGGATAGACACACCCTAAACTTCAATGCATGAGTGTTAGCTTACACTAGCACCAGCAGAAACCTAATGTGTACAGCCCTGAAATTAGTTATCATCAGTTCTAGCTGTTAGCTAAGACCCCTGATCACACAAAGTTGCTAACAATACCCCTACTGCTTCTTCTCAAAGTACTGCTAACACAACTGAAAAGCAAAACACACTTGAGAGAGAATGCTAACTTACAGCTAACAGTAGCCTGCTTTGGCTAGCATCATGCTAATGAGAGGGAGAGGGATGATCAACCTATCCACCTACAGATAGGGTGACCAGATGACCTCTTTTACCCGGACATGTCCTCTTTTTTTAGACTTAAAAAATGTCCGGGCGGAATTTCACAAACATCCGGGATTTTGTTTTTCTAGAGCTTACATAGAACTTCGAGAAGTTTCCTTCACAAACTAGTCCCGCCCTCACCTACTCCGATTGGTTCGCTTGAGTGAGAAGGGGGCGTGGTGAAGTAGCCTAAAATCTTCTGATTGGACGGTCTGAGTGTAGAGCTACAGTTATTGGTCAATAACCTTCTCTGTAAACATTTAATTGGTCAGTCTGCACATCAGTAGTCCTTGTTTACGTCAGGCAAATCTCATGTACCTACCCTCATCTCGAGCAGCTATGCTGAAACGTAAATGTAAGTTCTCGGATGAATTAAAAAAGAAATTCCCATGTTTTGTGTAGCAAACAAAGGTGTAAAGGACCTAAAATCACACATAGGTTCCGCTAAACATACAACGACAGCGAGGGGTGTGACCTCATCACCCCCCGCCCCAGGAAGTGTCCTCATTTTCACCATCTCAGATCTGGTCACCCTACCTACAGAGAGGTCTTGGTCTTGGATTACTGTTGGAGACCAGA
This sequence comes from Hoplias malabaricus, assembly GCF_029633855.1. Taxonomy (NCBI): domain Eukaryota; kingdom Metazoa; phylum Chordata; class Actinopteri; order Characiformes; family Erythrinidae; genus Hoplias; species Hoplias malabaricus. Next base: position 4,905,172 of record NC_089805.1, on the reverse strand, counting down.
ACAGTGGTCTCCTAATAACACGACTACCACGCCATCCGGGAGCCCAAGACACCCGCCCTCCAGCTTTTACTGGATATGATCACATTCCTTGTTCCCACTCCAGGTTCCCGGTACCACTCCAGGTACTGGTGCTAAGTGATCAAAAAAGTGTTTTGAGGTTTGGAGCCATTAACACTAGCCTGAAAACTGGCCGCGGAGAGTCTCTGACCAGTTTGGGACGTGCTTTGGCAGCGCTGATTATAATAACAAATCAATTTAAATGCACCCATTAAGCTCTTATACAAGGCTCTTGCCACAGAGCCATCTGGGAAGCACTTTAACGGAAGGTGCTAATGTAGCGTTAGTGTTCCAGCTTAGTGTTTCCCCTGCGATAACACACTTCATTCAGCTCATGAAAGCCATGTTTGAACTCATGAGTTAAAGTAGGTTGGAATTATAGCCCCTGGACTGGAAATAGACACTTGTATGCGTAGTTAGAGCTGTGATCTGGCCTCAGATTGTGCAACCGAATACAGCCAGATAACGCTGAGTGATTAGATCAAGGATAAACTTTTAGCAATAACTCTTTATTTACTGCCTTTACTCAGTTGTGAACTTTGAGTTCATTTTGACAGTGGCTGCGAGTGGATGTGTTAAGTTTACATATAGTTTTAAAGTTTATTTCTGTGTGTGTGTGTGTGTGTGTGTGTGTGTGTGTGTGTGTGTATCCTATTACTGTAATTCATAATTTATTCAACAAAAAATAACCTAACAAGTGAGAAGTGATTTTTTCATCACTGCATTTGTCATCAAAATTAGTTTCATCAAGAAAAAAAGCCGTACAAAAGCATGTGCAATGATTTGTTCTAGTCTTGGGGAAAAACTGTTTCCAAATGTATGTGTAAATTTTGGTTTAAACAATTTAAAGAGGCAATCTTAACGTTAGCTATCATGAAATTAACGTATATAGTAGTGTCAAAATCACACAGCTCTAGGGACATAGAGGTTGTGGGTTCAATTCCCACTCCGGGTGACTGTCTGTGAGGAGTGTGGTGTGTTCTCCCTGTGTCTGCGTGGGTTTACTCTGGGTGACTGTCCGTGAGGAGTGTGGTGGGTTCTCCCTGTGTCTGCGTGGGTTTCCTCCGGGTGACTGTCCGTGAGGAGTGTGATGTGTTCTCCCTGTGTCTGCGTGGGTTTCCTCCGGGTGACTGTCTGTGAGGAGTGTGGTGTGTTGTCCCTGTGTCTGCGTGGGTTTCCTCCGGGTGACTGTCTGTGAGGAGTGTGGTGTGTTCTCCCTGTGTCTGTGTGGGTTTCCTCCGGGTGACTGTCTGTGAGGAGTGTGGTGTGTTCTCCCTGTGTCTGCGTGGGTTTCCTCCGGGTGACTGTCTGTGAGGAGTGTGGTGTGTTCTCTCTGTGTCTGCGTGGGTTTCCTCCGGGTGACTGTCTGTGAGGAGTGTGGTGTGTTCTCTCTGTGTCTGCGTGGGTTTCCTCCGGGTGACTGTCTGTGAGGAGTGTGGTGTGTTCTCTCTGTGTCTGCATGGGTTTCCTCCGGGTGACTGTCTGTGAGGAGTGTGGTGTGTTCTCCCTGTGTCTGTGTGGGTTTCCTCCAAAACACACGTTGGTAGGTGGATTGCCGACTCAAAGTATCCATAGGTGTGTGTGTGTGTGAGGGAATAAGTAAGTGTGTGTTGCCCTGTGAAGGACTGGCGCCTCCTCCAGGGTGTGTTCCTGCCTTGCGCCCAATGATTCCAGGTAGGCTCCGGACACACCGTGACCCTGAACTGGATATGCGCTTACAGACAATAAATGAATATTTTGTCTTTGTCATGTTTAATACCACACAGAAGTCACCACAGAAATATCAAAATACTGAGAGAAGGTTTGAATCTTGAATTACAGTTACACGTTACGAGAAAAGAAAAACAACAGAAAGAGAAAAGAACAAGGCAAGACCACAAGAGAAATAAAGGGAAAAAAATCATTAAAAAATAAAAAAAGAACATAAAAGAACAACAGGAGAGATAACAGTAAGCAGGTGTCTACTTGTGGTGTATTTTCCACTTGCAATCACTCAGATCATATTTCCATGGTCTTGTTTCTAGACACTGAATGGCAGTTCCTTTGGTCTTCTGATCATTCCTGTGTCTACCCTGCCCTCCCTTTTCTGCAACTGGGTCCAACACCACACAACCTGTGCTGGTGGCTCACTGCTGGGTTTAGAGTGTGTCTGTGTATACCAGGAATATATCTCATTGTGGGGACCCAAACCACTTTACACTCACACTGTGGCACTGTGAGACTTGTCTGTTTTTGTGGAGACCACCAGCTGGTCCCCAACAATGTAAACCTTTAAATTTTAAAGAGAAGGTGAAGGTTAGGGTTAGGGTTCAGGTTAATGTTAATGTCAAAGCTCTACAAAATGATTGGAGGTCTATGTAATGTATCCACAATTCACAGATACAAGATTGTTTGTTTGAATATGTTTTTATACCTTTGTGAGGACCTGCTACAGCTACAGTAATCATTATTTCAATCAAAGGTCCTCACAAGTCTAGCAAAACTAACATGTGTGTGTTCTCTGCAATATGCATCTCCCCTCCAGCATATAAGCACACACAGACGTGTGAAAACATTTGCCTTTCACAAGTATAGGACACACGGACACACACACACACACACACACACACATACACACACACACACACATTAAATGCACACTGCAGTGCTCACTATTAATCAAACAACATGGAGAGAGGATAGGAGAAGACAAAACAGAGTGAGAGAAGAGAAACACTAAAAAGAGGAGTGTGTGTGTGTGTGTGTGTGTGTGTGTGCTTATGGTTACATATAAGGAGATATAAAGGATTCCAACCGTATCAGGACTGAGGCACTTTCCAAGATCAGAGAGGACCCTCTGCACTGCAGCCGCTGACAGAACGCAGTACAAGTCTATTTAAATTCCACACATTGGAGCTGGGAGGTGAGAGTCTAATGGAAATTCAGATAGAATGTGCCCTCTGCTCCCTCTTCCTTATTTCTCTGCCTCTGATTCCAGTCGGACGAAGAAGAGGCTTCACAAAGCATCTACATTTTTATCAACTATTCTAACAGCATCTTCTGTTTCTCCCACAGATAAAAAGAGGCTGCTGAGGTGGGCTCTGCCACTCACGTCCAAACCTCCACTGTGCTGAGTGAAGACGCACGACACACTGACAGCCGTGTCCTCACAGTGTGGACACTGCTGAAATGCTGTCTTAGTCAATGTATCTCGTATTCTCATTTCAAGAGGAAAGACACTGTCTTGCCTTTACTCTGGGCTCAGTACTGCAGAAACTACACTATGTAACATATGCTCATTTCTTACGTCGTGTGATCACAATTGACAAAACACACACAACGTGTTAATAAATGGGTTAAATAATTCTAAACATTCATATAGCAGTTGTTTTAAGGTATATGTTATACACAAATAGACAAAAGATTTAAGGTGGCTTCAATTGACAAGGTATTATTTTGGCAGCTTTCAGCCAAAGCTCAACACGCTTGGAGGAAAACATTAACTGCCCTGTTCTGCTAACTGCAGTACTGATCCCTGCTGGTAAAGGATGAGCTAATTAAGTCCAAGTGCTATTCAGTATATTTTGTCAGTAATAGGTACTTGCCTTTCTCGTTTGCATTGCTGCCACCACGGTCCTCCACCTCCACTGTGCTGCTAATTTGTCCTGCCAGTCAAACCTGTGTGTGTGTGTATGTGTGTGTGTTAGCAAACAGTAATAAACAGCCCTCACAGCACAGCATGCTGAAAAACACACAGTGAACACACACATTCTTTGCTTATTTATTTCACTTTTAAACCAAGGTATTTTTTCCAGTGGGTTCTTAATATTTCTCAATATGAACAGTCCTAAATAAGCTTCAGAGATCAAAAGAAAGCCATTTTTCAAACCTAACATCTGTATGCCACAGCCGTAGTGGGCCATTGACATTGCAAGATTTAAAAGAATTTAGGTCTTTCACTCTCTACAGTACATAATAAAATGTAAAAAAACCAGTGTTCATGAATAAGGCTGGACACCACTGTTGAACGTGTTTGACCTTCAAGCCCTCAGACAGCATTGCTTGAGAAACTGTAATGCTACTGTGATAAATAGCCACATTGTTATGTAAAACTGCACAGCTGCATCAAGAAATGCAACTGATTTTTCAGCAGAAGTTCATTGGCCCAAGCTCATCTCATATGGCCAGAATGAAAGTGAAAACACGCTGTGGTCCGCTTGCTGTTGGGGAAAAACTGATATGGAAAGCTAAAGATGAAGGTGCATATGCCAACATTGTTTGGGTGATTTGTGTATGTGTGAAGGTTCCCATAGGAACACTGAAGCAGAGATGTATACTGGGATTTAAATAGACACATTGCCAATAAATGGAACGTCTACCATTGTGGGGAAATGCAGTTCTCTCTCGCTTGTTTATGTTCTTTTAAGGTGAAGAACAGTGTGTTTGAGAAAGAAATCAACAGTTGTTTGTACATAGCTGGAGTTGGAGTTTGAATTACCACAGAAACTCGTTTGTTACTGAAGTCGTTTAGTTTTGTAGCATTTACTCTCCAATTTGGCATCAGTTCCATCTTAGAAATCTGAAATAGCAAAAATAAGCAAATATTACCCACCTATGGAGCAGGAGTGGAGTAATACCCTCATCTCAGTTCATGCTTTTGAATGTTTGGAGGTTTATTTGTTGTCTAAAAAAACCCAGATGTCTCTTCTGTGCCAGGAGCCGAGATATAGACGCTTAACATTCCGGGGCTTCGTAAAACACATTAGACTGGTTCTGAGCACCAAAACAAACTGGAGAGCAGCAAATGCTGAGGGAATATCCGAAGAAGTGTGTAAGAAAATGTTTTTTGATTGACATTGTAGAACATTAAGAAGATGGATTCTCCCGGGGGAGTCCATGGTTTTTTCAGCAAGACAGTGCCAGCCATCAGTTTGCATGTGCTATATTAGTCTCCCATGGTGCATTGTGAAAATGAGAATCAGGCAAATGTGACCACAGATTGATTAGCTGCTGCATTCTTGTGTCAAGAGGAAATATTTCCTCAGTTCCCAAATATTTCAAATATGAAAAAACAAACAAACAAACACACAAACAAACAAATAAAACAAATGATGGAGCACAGTATTAAATATGCTTCTGACCCTGCTATAATTAATATATAATATTCATTCATTCATTATCTGTGAGCGCTTAACCAGTTCAGGGTCACGGTGGGTCCAGAGCCTACCTGGAATCATCGGGCGCAAGGCGGGAATACACCCTGGAGGGGGCGCCAGTCCTTCACAGGGCAACACAGACACACACACACACACATTCACTCACACACACACTCATAATATATAATATATAATTCTAAATATTCAATGTTATAAACATAAATATAACAGCTAATACACTTTAAAAATAGCCATAATCATATTTAGAATGCCTTATAAATAATATATACCATGTTATGAATGTGTTTATTAATTCTTCTTATTATTACACCTGAAAGAATGCTCCAGTATTAATCAACCTAATATGTGCAACATCTGTAGTGTGCCACTGACTATCATCTCAATGTGTTTGTTATAGAAAATAATAGCTTAAATTAGACTGAAAATTATTATTATTAATTACAATATATATATTGTTGCTGTTATACATGAGGAAATTAGATATGTAGCGGGGTCTGCTGGCACTACCACAGATCTACCTCCCCCCACCCCCCATGCTAAAAGGAACTCTGAAACTCAGAATCTTGGACTGTGTTCTGGAGCAACAGGGAGGCCTTGCCCTTAAGCGAGGGAATGCCTCGTGCCTGAAGCTGAACGTGTTGTCAACTAAGAGGTGATATGTGAAACTGGAATGTTCAGCATCTTGAACTCGTCTTGTAGCATAAGTAAGAAAGTAAGTAAATAAATCTATATGTTTTTAAAGAAAATGGAACCCATAACAACCATGAAACTTAAATAAACGAACTAATAATAATTAATTAATTAATTAATAGCCACACTGCAAGCAAGTCACTGAACTGTTGTTAGTTGTTGAAGTTTGTACTTAATTTTGGGTTAAATATGTTGTACACGTCTTAGCCTGATGCTGAAAAATTCTTCAGTCATAAGAAAAATAATCTTTGCTATCTTTAATCACTGGCCTCCTGCCTTGTGGTGGATCAGTGTGTGTGGGCTGAGTGTGAACATACACATATGTGAGGGTTATATATAGAAGCCAAATACAAACAAAGCTTATTTCTGCACAGTTATGTCATTAATTATCCAATGACATACACCCATGCACACACAAGTTTGTTTACATGCATTGGGAGGACATTATATAGACTTCCATTCGTTTTGTGGAGACTTGCCCTCACCTTAACTTTACATCTAACTAAAAAGTGTACAAGGGTGGCACGGTGGTGCAGCAGGTAGGTGTCGCAGTCACACAGCTCCAGGGGCCTGGAGGTTGTGGGTTCGATTCCCGCTCCGGGTGACTGTCTGTGAAGAGTTGGTGTGCTCTCTCTGTGTCTGCATGGGTTTCCTCCGGGTGACTGTCTGTGAGGAGTGTGGTGTGTTCTCTCTGTGTTTGCGTGGGTTTCCTCCGGGTGACTGTCTGTGAAGAGTTGGTGTGTTCTCTCTGTGTCTGCGTGGGTTTCCTCCGGGTGACTGTCTGTGAGGAGTTGGTGTGTTCTCTCTGTGTCTGTGTGGATTTCCTCCGGGTGACTGTCTGTGAGGAGTTGGTGTGTTCTCCCTGTGTCTGCGTGGGTTTCCTCCGGGTGACTGTCTGTGAGGAGTGTGGTGTGTTCTCCCTGTGTCTGCGTGGGTTTCCTCCGGGTGACTGTCTGTGAGGAGTGTGGTGTGTTCTCCCTGTGTCTGTGTGGGTTTCCTCCGGGTGCTCCGGTTTCCTCTCACAGTCCAAAAACACACGTTGGTAGGTGGATTGAAGAAAAAAGTGTAGGTGTGAGTGTGTGAGTGTTGCCCTGTGAAGGACTGGCGCCCCCTCCAGGGTGTATTCCCGCCTTGCGCCCAATGATTCCAGGTAGTGCTCTGGACCCACCGCGACCCTGAACTGGATAAACACTTACAAATAATGAATGAATGAATAAATAAATAAAAAGTATACACACTTAAAGTTTAAGTAATTACACAAGATGGTCCCCACAAGGAAGAAAGGTCCTTACAATACACACACACACACACACACACACACACATATGTGTGTGTACAAAGTATTTCAACACCTATCCATCAAT
>NC_089805.1:4875405-4892905 GCF_029633855.1 Hoplias malabaricus | reverse complement strand
TGTGTGTGTGTGTGTGTGTGTGTGTGTGTGTGTGTGTGTGTGTGTGTGTGTGTGAGTGTAAACTTTGATCTCCCGTTCACAAACACACACCCCCATTGGAGCTGTTATAGTTGAACTATAATGAGAGAAAATATAGGTCTAGTCCTGCAGAGAGAGAGAGAGAGAGAGAGAGAGAGAGAGAGAGAGAGAGAGAGAGAGAGAGAGAGAATGACATTGATAAATATGAGTAAATGTGGTGTAGTGGAGATGTGTCTAACATTTGTCCTCTCTCTCCCTCTCTCTCTCGCCCTCCCTCTCCAGGAACACTCACTCTGTCCCTCCTTCTCTCTCTCTCTCTCTCTCTCTCTCTCTCTCTCTCTCTCTCTCTCTCTCTCTCTCTCTGTGGTGACTCATGTTAAAGTAGTGAGGTTCCTGTCATCACTGTTTCTCTCTGTAGTTTCAGCAGCGCCTCGGAGTCACCCTCCCCTTCCATCTCTCTCTCTCTCTCTCTCCCTCTCTCTCTCTCACCCTTTCTTCTCATCCCTTTCCTTTCTCTCTTATTTCTCTTCTTTTCTTTCTTCTCTGCTTCTACTCCTTTTCTTCACTTCCTCTCCTTTCTTCATTGGGTTTTTCTCATTCAAATATATTTTGGTCCCTACATTGCTCTCTTTCTTCTGCCTCTCTTCCTATCTCTCTTTCTCCTTTTTCACTTGCCTGTACTCTCCTCAATATCTCTTTTTCCTCCCTTCTCCCTCACTCTCTCGCAGTAGAATGTGTGTGTGTGTGTGTGTGTGTGTGTGTGTGTATTAGCATGCAGTAGGTTGGCTGTGAAAGGTGCCCTCGCCCCCAGCTCAATTCATCCCTCCTTCTTTTCTCTCCCCAAACACGCAGCAGAGTAATAGATTGTGGCGAGCCCCGGCTTTAGCCTGCAGCATTAAGCATGGCTGCCAGGACACACACACACACTCACACACACACACACACACACACACACACACACACACACGCACGCACACACAATACAGATATCAAGTACTGAGATCATTTCTGATATAAGCTGCTGAGCAATAGTCAGAGACCACCCTTACCCTTTGTTTATTTCATCAGCAGAAGTTCAGTCGGTTGCATGCTGTGCTTCTCACTGTCCAGCAATTCCAAACACACCGAGAGATGCTGAGGTCTAGACTCTGAGAACACCAGCCCACTTCTTATGGTGCTTTTCCACTGCATGGGTCCGGCTCAACACAACATGACTCGGCACGGCTCGGCTTGCTTACAGCTTGTCGCTTTTCCACTGCCAGAGCTCCCCCTGTGAAATGGAGCCAGTGACATCACAAAAGCCTGTCTCTAACAGGAACCGTTGGCTTTGAAACCAACAACAACGGCGGCTGTAAAGTTAGGCGCTGTTTACTCATCGTGTATTTGCGTGTTGTTTTTGTTTTTGGACTGAACACAGCTCTGCGCCCCAGTTCTCGCAGATCAATTTTTCTTGTCGCACATTCAGCGTTCACTGGAAATGTTTAAGGAGCGTATATGTTACGAGGTGCCGTTGTGAGTCCGATAAAACTAAATGTGAAAGCTACTTAAGAGATTTTACAAGCAGCAAGTTTGTGCTGGAGCTCTGCATTTTGTGGTGATTGACATAGCTCTGGCCAATCAGCGCTCTGCAGGGTTTACACATCACCATTTAGTGCCTACTCGGCACGATTGGAACCTGCCCTGAGCTGGGACTGAAAACTTATTCAGTTCCAGGGACCAGGTACCAGACTTGGCCAGTGGAAAAAACAAAAGAGCTGTGCCATGTCGAGTAGAATCATGTAGGTTCCATGCAGTGGAAAAAACACTGTTAATTTTATTTTATTCCAGCAATGGCTTCCTGACCCCCCATGTCCTTTCAGACCCACTACATTGAGTTGTCTTCGTACAATGGAAGAATGAACAAAAACACGTGAATTTATATCTGATGGAAGAGTACGACCTAAAAGTATAGAGAAAAAAAGTCTGAATTTGGAAATGAAAGAGAAAAAATATGGTCTCTAACTGTTGCACAGTTTTGCAATACTATGTGAAACGTGCAATGCATAGTGCATTTACATAGTTTGTCCAGCTATGGGACAGCAGCTTCTGCTTTTAATTATAATTTTGACTCAGTTGTTGTATGAACATAAAACATTAAAATGTTGCTTCATATTGTGAAATACATTTTCATTTTCATAGAATTACATAAAGGATTCTAATCTCTGTGCATATGAAATTTCAATATTCATTCATTCATTATCTGTAACCCTTATCCAGTTCAGGGTCGCGGTGGGTCCAGAGCCTACCTGGAATCATTGAGCGCAAGGCGGAAATACACCCTGGAGGGGGCACCAGTCCTTCACAGGGCAACACACACACACACATTCACTCACACCTATGTTTTTGGACTGTGGGAGGAAACCGGAGCACCCGGAGGAAACCCACGCGGACACAGGGAGAACACATCAACTCCTCACAGAAATTTCAATATAAGTCTATGAAATTGCAAATGTAAATGATGTGTTGAATTTTAATTTTCATTGTGAGCTTGTATATATGTGTGGGCAATTTAAATGAACACTTAGAATTACATTGAAATTTAGCATTTTATTTATTTATAATTTTACTGATATGCTTCCACGGTTTTCCACTACCTTAAAAGTCAAATGATTTACTGTTGACTACTAAGGTTAAGGTTAAGGTTAGGTGTACGTGTAGCATCAATTAGCTACAGTAATCATCATTTCTTTGGAAGGTCCTCACAAGTATATCAAAACCAATGTGTGTGTGTTTCTTTGTTTGCTTCTTCGTTCAATCAAATTTTATTTATTATATATCTTTATATTTGTGCACACTATACATCCAAAGTTATTCACTCACCCATACAAATCATTGAATGCAGGTGTTCCAATCACTTCCACAGCCTCAGGTGTATAAAACCAAGCACCTAGACACGCAGACTGCTTCCGCAAACACTTTTGAAAGAATGTGTCACTTTCCAGCATGCTACCATGATAGAATGCAACAAGTCCAGTCATGAAATTTCTTTGCCACTAAATACTCCACAGTCAACTGTCAGTGGTACTATAACAAAGTGGAAGCGATTGGGAACAACAGCAACTCAGCCACAAACTGGCAATCCATGTATAATGACAAAACAGTGTCTATGGATTCAGAGGTACATACAACTTTCTGCAAAGTCAATCACTACAGACTTCCAAACTTCATGTGACCTTAAGCTTATCTCAAGAACAGTGCGTAGGAAGCTTCATGGCCAAAGAGCATCCTAGCCTTACATCAACAAGTGCAATGCAAAGTGTCAGATGCAGTGGTGTAAAGCACACCTCCACCGGACTCTAGAGCAGTGAAGATGTGTTCTCTGAAGTGACGAGTCAGGCTTCTCCGTGTGGCAAACTGATGGACCAATCTGAGTTTGGCGAATGCCAGGAAAACGGTACTTGTCTGACTGCACTGTGCCAAGTGTAAAGATTGGTGAGGGTATCAGGAATTGGCTTTAGCCCCTTAGCTCCAGTGAAAAAACTCTTAATGCTTCAGCATACCAAGATATTTTGGACAATTTCATGCTCACGATTGTGGAAACAGTTTGGTGATCGTTCCAACATGACTGTGCACCAGTGCACAAAGCAAGGTCCATAAAGACATGGATGAGCGAGTCTGGTGTAGAAGAACTTGATTGGCCTGCACAAGGTCCTGACCTCCACCCGATAAAACACCTTTGGGTTGAATTAGAGTAGAGACTCTGAGACTGTGAGACTGTGATAATAATGTGGCCCATATCTTGATGCTACACAAACACTGTAAACGATGCTATGCTGCAACTAACCCAGCCTTAACATTAGCCTCAACCAATCAATTGTCTCCAATATATTTTGTGCATGTCTTTGTGTAAAGAGGACAACAAACATATGTCCCCACAAAAAGCTTCAGTATATGCTTTCATTATCCTGGGTAGGGTTTGGTCCTCAGAAAAACATAAAAACACGTGAAGACACACACTAGTAGTGTTCATTATGAGCCGAGTCGTCAGGTTAACAGCAGCACCCTGCAGAATAGTGGCTTTATTAAACAGACATTTAGAGTCTTAGCTGCAGCACATTGACCTTTACACACACACACAGCCTGGGGGAGTAGAGGTGTGTTACCTTTCCATGCTGCTCTACTGTACACAAGTGCTTGTTGCTGTTGTTTGAAATAAACCGACACCATGAACACAAAGGTCTCCGAGGCCAAACATTGTGTGTTAGATTTACGCTACAATGCCGTTCCCTGGGGCTAAACTCCCACGTTCAATCCACAAACCTGTTTACACCTCGTATATACACGTATACATATACAACAACTGACCCCAGGCCAGGTGGCAGTGACCCAGAAAAGCCAGTGTGAGTGGACAATGCAGCCTTTCTTCTAATGTGCTGCCACCTGACATCATTTCCATCATTAGTTTGACAGTAACATGTTATAGTAGTCTGTGAATCCTGTGACTTATCAGCCATAACATTAAAGCCACCCCCTGGCTACAGCACTCATCGTCCATTTTATCAGCTGCACTGACCAGGTGCAGAGCAACAGAGCAGGTATGACTTGGGTGATTGGTCACTGTCAGCACTGCAGTGGTGCCTACATCATGGTAGTGTCTTGTGTGTGTTGTGCTGCTATGAGTGGATCAGGCACAGCAGTGCTGCTTGAGCTTTTAAATGCTGTGTTCACTCACTGTCCACTCTATTAGACATACTAACGGTGTTGTTAACCATTTTAGTCCTTCATTAGTGGTCACAGGCAGTGGTGGTCTTTACAACGACGCAAACCATGTGAATACATTGGAAACCCAGCCTGTAGCACTCTGTTAGACTACCAGGACCTGAGGTGGCTCTTCACATTTAATGTGGGAATCAGGCTGTAACCGCTTATCCAGTTCAGGGTGGCTGTGGCTCCAGAGCCTACCCGGTCACTGGGTGCAAGGTGGGAACACACCCTGGAGGGGGGTGCCTTTGAAGGGCAACACACATAGGGGTTGACATGGGGAGAACACACCAAACTCCTCAAAATTCCTCACAGACAGTCACCTGGAGGAAACCCATGCAGACACAGGGAGAACACACCACACTCCTCACAGACAGTCACCCGGAGGAAACCCACGCGGACACAGAGAGAACACACCACACTCCTCACAGACAGTCACCCGGAGGAAACCCACGCAGACACAGAGAGAACACACCACACTCCTCACAGACAGTCACCCGGAGGAAACCCATGCAAACACAGGGAGAACACACCACACTCCTCACAGACAGTCACCCGGAGGAAACCCATGCAAACACAGGGAGAACACACCACACTCCTCACAGACAGTCACCCGGAGCTGGGCATGAACCCACAACCCCAGGTCCATGAAGCTGTGTGACTGCAACACTACCTGCTGTTCCACCGTGTCGCCCAGTGCTACCGTAATATTCCGTCCCAGCTGCTTCCATTTGATCGAACGTGAGTCCTACCCACACCGTTGGAGCAAGGGGTTCCTGGAGTATCACTGCATACTGAGCCAAACCCTCATGTGGAGTTAGGAGCAGTAATACCTGACTAGTCTTGTTTTTACAGCGTGAGAATAAGAAAGATGGGCCACCTTAAAAGCAGGCTGCATTTACTGTGGCCACTTCCATGACCCAAAAAGCGGAGGATATCACACCCCAAGAAAGATTTGTGTGTTACACAACTACACATTAAAAGCAATCTAAATTGGAACCAACAATCATATGATGTTATTTAGGGCCACTTGTTTCAAAAAGAAAAACACATGTTTGAGAATTAACTTAGGATATCCAGAGGTCGTTAATTTGAGATTAAAGTCCAAAAACATGGAGGGTAGGTGAATTGGCTTCTGTCTAATAACTGTCCTGCTATGTGAGTTAATGAGTGAATGTGTGTGCGCCAAGATATGGATTGGCGCTGTGTCCTGGGTGAAATCCTAGTGCCCGATGCAGTCCTCCAGGTGGACGGTCGTTCCTGGTTGAGAGTACGCTGTGCGCGTTTGGCTGCCGCTTCTCGCCAGTGTGTGGATTGAGTGTTCTGAGCGTTCTGAGCAGTGTGGATTGTAAAATGTCCTTGAGTATCTAGAAAGGCGCCATTAAAATCACAATATTATGACCATAAAGTAAGTCAATGTATACTCTCGGCTAAGGTACATCATCACTAAAGCTACAAACATTAAAAATGTACCTTTTAAAGACAATGATTTAAAGTCCAGTTATGTTCCCTGAAGGTACACTACATTCTCTTCTCCAGAAGGAGGGGTGAATATTTGAAATATTTCCTTATAGGACGGTGTAAAATGGAAAAAAAACTTAATAAAGTACTGGAGAAGGAATGGGGCGTATGAAACCAACACAACCTAAAAATCTACAATTATAACAGAGTAAGGTACAATTATGTTCCTTAATAAAATGTACTGAATATGTCCTCTTGAATTTGCCACCCACCGTGAGAGCAAAATGTACCACAGTGACAGTTTTTCTGACAGTGTACTACCAGACTCCAGATTGCTAGGGTGAAAACAAATGCTCATTATCCCTTGTGTGGTAATACATCGAAAAGTGTGGACTTCCTGTATATTTTTGGGTTTCTATCCTGTGTATAGGCGGCATGGTAGCATGGTAACCTTTAGTGTCGCTGCCACACAGCTCCAGGGTCCTGATTCCACACCCAGTGTCCATATGTGTGAGTGTGTTAGCGTGTGTCACCCTGTGAAGGACTGGCACCCCCTCCAGGGTGTGTTCCCTCCTTGTACCCAGTGATTCCGGGTAGGTTCCGGACACACCGAGACCCTATACTGGGTGATTTTCAGGTCAAATACAAAAGTACAGTACCTGATTTTATAGTATATATTAAGGTACAAAAAGTACCTTTGTTTACTCACAGTCTGATCTTTACTCTCTGCTCTACTCACAGTCCAGTGACATCATGTGTCTGCACAGAATGTAGAAATACAACGCATTTAATCATCATCAAAGTGTCTAACTTTCGCATTCACTGGAGAAATCTACACAAACAGCACTGCGATGTGTACCTCACTGCCATCGGCTTTGTTTGTTTGAGTAAAGTTTGTTCAGGTTGAGACTCTGTTTGTGAAATCTGTCTTTGTAGGTGGGGTTTCCCACCTACACACTGCAAACCCTGCAGCATATGCCCGGAGAGGGCTGTTGTGTTATTCTATATTTTTATGTGCAAGTAAGAATACAAATTCCATATAAACAATGATGCACTTCTCTCTGCTGTGGATTACGGAGTCTGTACACTCTCAGAAATAAAAGGTAACGTACAGATACATCACAGTCACTCAATTTACAAACAGTTTAAATGCACCTTCAAAAGGTACAGCAGTGGTGTTAAAGTACAGTTGTGTTCCCTAAAGGTACATCACATTCTCTTCTCCAGAGGGAGGGGTGAATATATGTGAACTTTCATTGTCTTTGTGAAATAAAAGAACACGAGTCCTGGAGATGAAACGTGGCGAATAAAATCAACACAACATTTAAACCTATAATTGATATGACACAATAATGCTCTCTAACTGAGGGTTTTAAATATGTACCCTGGAGGGTACCACCAGAAAAGAGTACCACACAGATAGAGAGGGTAAGTAGTTTCTCTCTCTCTCTCTCTCTCTCTCTCTCTCTCTCTCTCTGAGGATGTAGAGCATGGATCTCAGACACTCACTTTAATTATGGCCCAGTTTTAGCTTAATTAAGTTGTAAGAGAGTCCAGGAGCAAGTGACACACACACACACACACACACACACACACACGACACATGCACATAGAAAGAGAGAGAGAGAGAGAGACCTACCCTATCTTTGTTCCATTGTCTGTGGTCTGTTCTCCCTGTGTTTACATGGGTTTCCTCCCACTGTCCAAAAGTGTGAAAGTGTGAGTGTGTGAAACTGTCCACAGGTGTGTGTGAGGCTGGACTGAGTTTGAAATGTTCCATACTAGGCTCCACCCCTCCAGGGTGTGTTCCCGCCTTGTGTCCAGTGATTCTGGGTGGGCTCCGGACCCACCGCGACCCTGAACTGGATAAGAGGTTACAGAAAATATATGAATTAATTAATTAATTAATTAATGTTCCATACTGCCCTGGTGCCCTAGTGAATGTATGTCTCTGCCTTGTGCCCAGTGGTTCCTTGTAGGCTCCAGACCACCGTGCTCCTCCCTGCCTACGATGGAGCTGTTACAGAAGAAGACATGGGGAACAGAGTCTGGTTTGCTCTGGAGAATGGTTGGTTTCTTCAGTTTCTTCAGTTTGGCTCAAAAAAAATATTCAAACCGAGAAAAAGACAGCGCTGAAAATCAATCATCCATGAAAATGTTTCCATTATGGAATGATTAAAAAGCTAGATTCGATACGACCGAATAAAAGCATGTCTCTGCTAGCGTGGCAGTGTGTGGGAGTGAGTGGGAGGACCGATCAAACCTGTCAATAATAAGAAGTTTAGCTCACAAAACCAACAACAAACTACATATGGAGCAGTCAGCCATTTTCTCCAGTGATTCCCATCCATAAACTGACACTTGTGTCGCTTTTCCACCGCATGGGTCCGGCTCTAATCGACTCGACTCTACACGGCTCTGCATACTTTGTGTCGCTTTTCGACTGGCAGGGCTCCCCTCGCGAAACCCGGTGACGTGGCAAAACCCCGTCTCTTACAAGAATCCGGTGGCTTTTCAAAAAACCACCATAATGACAATGGAAATGTCAGGCGCTGTTTACTCGTCATGTATTCGTATGTTGTTTTTGTGCCTCGTCGGCCACCGACCCAAGGAGCTTACAAACCTCTTCAAAGCACCTTGAGGTAAAGTTACGAACTGCTGTTGTGATTCCGATAAAAATAAATGTAAAAGCTGCTGTAACTTAAGAGATTTTACAAGCAGTGGTTTGTTCTGGACTTGAAAGAGTTCTGCATTTTAAGGTGATTGACATGGCTCTGGCCAATCAGTGCTCTGCAGGGTTTGCACATCACCATTTAGTAGCTACTCAGCAATATTGGAACCCAGAGCGAGCAGGAACTGAAAACCTACCCGGTTCCAGGGACCAGGGACCAGATTCCGCCAGTGGAAAAGTAGAAGAGCCGTGCCGAGTCGAGCAGAGTCGTGTAGGTTCTATGCAGTGGAAAAGCACCACTGGGAACCTGGATGTATCTGATTCTGTACTGAACCCATGAAGAATAATGTGGTTGGTTCAGAGACTTCAAAGCAATTTGACTCTTCATCTCAGGGGAGTTGAACTTTATTGAAAACTTAGTAAACTTAGCCAAATTAGTAACCCACGGTAGCTGTTGGTAATGTTTACACATGGCGGCCTGCACTCACCGCAGATAAGGCAGGATGAGTTTAGAGCTCATTTGACAGTTCCATCACTGGACACTGAATGGATTGTTGCAGTAACCTTCAGAATTGATTGGAGTTTGGACGCTGGGCTGAGATGAAGGGGAATGCCCGCTGGTGGAACAGTCTTCACACGCTGGAAATTCATGGAAAATGAGTACGCATTGTGCAGATGAAAATACTCCCCAGATCCTTTATAGTGTAGTCTGAAGCACTTTAATGCAGTCTAGACTATGTGTGTGTGTGTGTGTTTTAAATGATGTTATGGATTTACAGCTGCTTTTATTTCATAATTCATTAACTGATTCATTCATGCAGTTCTGCAAACATTGATTAAGCCACACTTCAATTTCATTGCCTTCCAGACAACACGAATATATGTATGAATAGTTTATGCATGTATTTTCATTTTTGTATTTTTCTGACAAATATCGTTTCAAGGGTGTGTCGTCATTGGCCAGAAAATAAATAAATAAACAGAGTCCCTGTCACACAGTGCCAGCGTCCGTGAGGAGTTTGATGTGTTCTCCCCGTGTCCACAGACATTGTACAGTGTAACCTTTCATCTGAGGCACTGAGCTGCAGCTCAAAACCTCATTAGCCAATAGGTACACATCCCTGAAAGACTCACCCATGTGAGAGCTTTGTGTCAGAACCGCAAACAAAAAGCGCGTTACCGCAAATGAGAGAGTTGTCAGTGTTTATTTTTCTGGCACATATCTGACTCCATACCTAAGCTGCACTAATGTTGTTCATCTCTAACAGTGAAGGCATCAGCATTAATTATTGTTAACACACTGTTGTTTGTCAATGTGTTATTACACAGTAACTAGTGACAATTCATTTAGAAGGGTGAATGAGTCCACTTAATATAAGATGAAGAAACAAATTACCCTGCTTGTGCTACATAGAGGGGGTCCCCCACATGGGGGTTGCCATGTTTAACATGTTTACTTTAAGGTTCTTTGGATAATAATGGTTCGCTCAAGAAGCAGAAAACAGTCACTGAACATTTCAAACATATGCAAAAGCAGCAAAGTATGATGCACTTTTCCTTTTCTGAAATGGACGTCCAAGATCCTGTCAGGACACTAATGGCTAACCGTGCCTCTGGCCTGATTGATTTCTCCAGCCAGCATCATTACGACTATGTGGAGCACACACTCGACTTACGTCACTGTCTCTGTCTCTCCCTGTCCATGGCTGTGCTAAATGTGATTCTTATCTGTAAAGCTAGACTTGTGCTTTGTTTTAAGGTGGTTCTAAATTCGCCTCTATGGTATGGACCAGTACTTAATTTAAGGTGGTAACAAACTTTTCCTGTTGGTTTCTTTGTCTTAAGGTGGTATTATATTGGGCAAATTTTCCAGTACTTTTTGGCATGGATTTCAGATGTGCTGACATTGTATGGATCAGTACTTCTTAAGGTGGTAATATATATTTTATACTACGTACCAATACTTTGTCAAAAATGTATTGATCAGAACTTCATCTTAATGTGGCAGTACCTTTTGCCAATAATTTATGTGTCAGTACTTTGTCTTAAGGTGCTATTATATTTGAACAATCCTGGGAGTATTGTTTTGATAGTATTATATGGATGAGTACTTCATCTTAATGTGTAATATATAGTTGCCAGTAGTATATCATTCAGTATTTTTTGTTAAAGTGTTTGGGTAATCTTCTGGGGATCAGTACTTCAGTGCTTTTGTCAGCATTGTATGGATTAGTACTTCGTCAAGGGGTACTACACTTTGGTGATTGATCTGTGTACGTTGTTTCACAAACATCCCTGACAACATGGCAGTTACAAGTGCCAAAGCCTGTTGATTGTTCAGTCTAATAAAGTATGCAGATATATAGGCCCAGTACATACTTTCCTGCCCTCACTCTGTCCTTAATCACCTAAGCAAAGAGCAGGCTTTCAGGCTTTCCCTGAGTGGTATGGGGATTTGTAATCTGCTGTAATTGGTAGAACAAGTGTCCATTTCCAGCCTCATTTTGGCACAAGCAATTTTCCCCAATAAGACCTCCTCCACATAGTCCACAGTCACATTAGTCCAGACCCAGCTGTAGTCAAACCGAAGTTTGACTTTGTTCTGTGTACTGCTAATAGGCCTTGAAAACTTCCAGGGCACATTCACCTTCCACTGTTATGGGAAGGCTTAGTGGAGGCTACTGGTTAATGCAACAAGGTCTCCAAATATTAGTAAACATATTTCAAAAGCAAACACCTCAGATATTCATAACATACATAAGGTCTGATTAGTTATGTTTTGTTATTATTTTACATTCACTTAACAAGATCCCATCCACAGATGGCACTGTTTTGCTAAATCATAGCTGAGGGAGAGCTGCAGAAACAGTGCTGTAAACTGCTGAATGGGAGTAAGTTACAGCAGAGATATTCCTGTGGCTTTAAAGCTTTTGGAGATTAGATTAAGGTTTAGGGTCTGAGGTATGGTTGTGGTTGGAAAGGGTTAAGCTTATGGTTAGGATTAGGTTTTAGGATGTTTCATTACATCCACGATCTTAATAATAATAATAATTAAAAATAATAGATAATATCTTGCCCACCACTACGGCCAATCCATCTTGCAGATACACTTTGTCCCCTTGACTTTTACTATGAAGATGATTCTTAACAGAAATCAAAGCAATGGTAAACAGTAAACCTATGAAGACAATACAATACACAATGTGCTCAAACAACAGGCAGGAAAACATATGTCTGATTACTTAATGTTCTAATGTCACGTGATGTTTATAAGCTACAAAACACTGAAGGAACTACAGAAAATCATTAAACAAAAACCTCCTTATTACTATATAAACTAGTACTTACAATGTAATTAATGAACTAAAAACTAGTTATTACTATATAAGTGTTATATTGTGTACTGCTCAGAAACATCAAAATGATGTTGGCAGTACACAAAGTGTGTGTGTGTTCATGTGCATTGCTAAACCACAGTGCTGCTGATACCTCACACATCATCATTATTTTCAAACTGTCTCTCTCTCTCTCTCTCTGCAACTCTTTCCCACTTTTTATAGATTTTCTCCATACAGTTCTCCTCATTTTCTACCATTACTTTCTCTCTCTCTTTTTCTTTCTCGTTTACTTTTCTTCTGTCTCACCTTTACTTTGAAAATCTCTGTCTTTCTCAGACCATCTTTACATAAGCATCTACGTTCAGTGTGAAATCAACAGTATGTTTTTGGCATAAATACTCGCTTTGCACCTTACGCCAAACAAAGAATGCTTCTCTTGCCTCTCGTGCTCTTCCCATCATTTCTAGCTTTCGCACACTTTTCCACAGCTCACTTTCTCTCTCTCTGTCTATCATTCTGCTGCATGCCCAGCAGAGAAGACACGGAAAACCAGTGGAACAGAGAGTGTAGGAGAGAGGGAGAAAGAGACAGAGAGAAAAGGAGAGGGATATAAAGAGAGAGAGAGAGAGAGAGAGAGAGAGGGAGAGAGAGAGAGAGAGAGAAAGCACAGGGAAGAAGGAGGGAGCGAGAAAACAAGCTGAAAGAGAAAAGACGGGGGCATGGAGAGCCAAACCGAAGGCGAGAGGAAAGTGAGAAGGAGAGACACTTACTCGGAGCAGGAGTGGAGGGAGATTCTTCCGAAGCAATGAAATCTGCAGCAGCCAGAGACAGAGAAAGACAACTGAGAGACCGGCAAAAGAACGAGGGAGAGATAGAAAGAGAGAGACAGAGAGAGATAGAAACAGAGAAGGGAGGGAGGGAGGGAGGGGGGGAGCAGAGCCAATGCAAGTGCTCCAAATACGGAGAAGAAGATAAAGGAGGAGAGGAGAAAGAGAAAATCTGGGAGAATAGGAGGAACAGTGGCAGAGAGAGAGAGAGAGAAAGAGAGAGGGAGAGAGACAGTGTGATGGAACGAGGGAGAGAGAGAGAGAGAGAGAGAGAGAGAGAGAGAGAGAGAGAGAGAGAGAGTGAGAGAAGGGGGCGTGAAGAGGTGGGCTGAGATGAGGATATAAAGAGCAAGACACACACACACACTTTCAAGCGCAACGGCCACACACATACACACACATGCGCACACACACTCTCACACACACACAGCGCTGCTGCACGATCTCATCTGACAGCATGAAGACGAGGTCCGCCTACCTGCTTCATGCACACACACACACACACACACACACACACACTGCTCCATTGTATGTTCTGAGATGCCTCTTTATTCCCATTGTTTTAGAATCATCGGATATATACTGTGTGTGTTAAGCAGATATAAGATGCAGGGGCTGGGCGATGGTATCAGAACAATATCAGCATTGTCAGATCTCAGTAACCAATATCTGTCTAGATCTGACCAAAACTGACCAATGGACATTTGATGAGAAATGTGCTGTGCTCATGTGGTGACCCTGGCTCATTTGATTCATTTGCATTCATTTGCGTAAGTTAATCAGTTTATTCTTTGCTGTCTGTTTCCTTTTTCGGAAAACGGGTCCTCGTCATGTCCACATCCTTTCAGACCCATGGCCTAGAGTTTTCTTTATCAATGTAGAAGAACCGAAAGCAAGAGGCTACCAGCCAAAACAGCAAAATTATACTGGACCCGATCATAAGGGCCACGTTTTGGGCCACTATTCTGGCCAAATATCACCATATTTTTTGCCAGAAGTGAGCCAGATGTGGGCCATGCTGTACACTTGGGCCTACAGTGGTCCAGCAGTGCCTAACCTTAGCCAGAAGTAGCCCACAAGCACATGCTATTCAGGCAAGAGTTGCATGGTTGTTAAGGCTTCCATATTGTTGTCATGCCATTTGGAGTGCCACTGACTGCAGCCATATTTCAAAAGCCTTAATCTGTATTAAACTTCATACATTCGAGTAGCACACTCAGTAACACATTCAGTGTGTTGGTAACTTTTACTCTCTCTATAAAGGGACCCTCAATGGTACTACTACTGTGTTTAAAATTGAATTCATATAAATTTCGTGAATCCCATTACAACTCCAGACATTTGAACAGTTTGGTCATGAAAACACAATGCAGCTTCTGGACAAGAGGCTGTAATGGACATGGTCTAGACTTTAAGACCCCAACTGTAACTCTGCACCTTTAACTGACATCAGTGGACTTGTAGAAGGTTTGGATGAGCATTATATAAATGGACAGTGGTCTCTGACTTTTGCGTAGAGAAGTAGATATTAGCATAGTTTACTATTCAATCGGATATTTGTTATAGGTGTGTGTGTATGTGACATGAAGGGTGTTTCCTGAGAAATCACCCCACTCAGCGCAGGCAAACTGAGTAAGTAGAGAGAGAGAGAGAGAGAGAGAGAGAGAGAGAGATGGAATAAAACTGTGCCAGCTCCAGTAATTGCCTGAATGCCAGAGGGAATACTCTCTTTCAACTCTCCCTCTCCCTCTCTCTCTGTTTCTCTCTCTCTCTCTCTCTCTCTCTGTCTGTCAGTGGGATATCCTGATCACTAGGTGGGTTCTATCACACTTTTCTAGCATACATTTTTATTGCCGCTTGAAGGAGAAGTAGCTGCAGGAGGCAGGTTTCGAGGGAAGGTTGATGTAGTTTATGGAGAAATGGAATAGAGGAAATGACAGCTTTCAAAATTTTAGACAGTAAGAGTTTGTCAGCAGTAAGAACTCCACTGTTACTGTGCAGTGTCACTGGAATTCCAATCCCAGTCAAACCTATTTTCTGTGGGTGTCATGAGCAAGAGACTCTTGGTTTGTGGCCCAGTCATTCTTCTTTGACCATAGCGAAAAAGTCAAAGTCTAAGTCTAGTTAAATGTTACCACACTGGAAAGTGTCCTGGTTCTTCGCCCAGTCAAACTTCTCAGATTCAGAGGAATGTGTCTTGGTAAGTGGCTCGGTCAATGTTCTTAAACAAAGTATAACATGTCCTGGTTCACGGCCCAAAACTGATGACCCAGTCAAAGGTTCTGTCTTTGTTTTCCTTCAGGTTCAGTGTTGAGGATGTGTTGGTTTGGGGGCGGGGGAGTGTGTCTTTATTAACACTGACCAAACGGAAAAAAAAAAACAAAAAAAACAACAACACAACACCAGGATAAAACACTTTGGTGAGGTAAAATGAACAAGTAAGACATGACGTACACAGCTTAGACGTCAAACAGCAATCCAGAGGCACTAGCACTAATCCCATTTACTTATTTATCAGTTTCATTGACCATAAATAACCACTAGTTATAATGTTTCCCAATGTGTCAATGTGTAATTACATAGTCGATAGATAGATAGATAGATAGATAGATAGATAGATAGATAGATAGATAGAGAGAGAGATAGATATGGTGAGACCCAAATTACAAAAATAACATGACATTTTCATTGTATTGGTCTGGCCCAAAGACTCTTCCTATGACACTCCTAAAAGTAAAGGTTTTACAAAAGGTTGTTTGAGCGATGCCACAGAGGAGCCACTTTAAGGTTCATAAAGAACCATGTTTGTTTAAAAAATGTAAGTGGGAATAACCTTTAAAAGGTTTAAAAATCCATCTCTTGATCTTAAGGTTCTGTACTTATTTAAATATATTAGCAAAATGGCATCATCCAAAGAACTTCTTGTAACACCTTTATTTTTGGGGGTGCACACTACAATGATTTCACAATTCCAGGAAGGAGTCTGGACCTAAGGCCCTTATTTGTATAGCATGGTGTTCCTGCCTGAGCAGTGAAACCCTGTGAACCCTGTGCCTGCTATATGCAGCAATTTTAGATTAGTGAGTAGTTAAAATATTAGTGGCACACAGAAGGGATCAATCGACGGGAATGAAACTTGGTGGGTAAGTTTGTCATTGTGAGACATGTGAATGATTCAAGTTTCATGCTTGGCAACACACTTGATGTGAGCAAGGACGGGCCTTATCCCTGTACCTCACTGACTATACAATGTAATCTCATTGTGTATGCTTTCCATTCAGTCTCATGCTGTTGTGCTGGTAATATACTGTCCAACAAGTGTGAGGTGACCCAACAGCCATGATTGCAGACGTTCAGCAAGCTGCGATGCCCTCCATCAGTCATCCTGTTAGTGCCAGCACCATTGGCAGACGGCTGCGCTACGCAGGACTACATGCATGCAGACATCACACGTCCAGAAGGCCTAGTGTCATGGTGAGGGATGCAGTTTCATACAATGCCAGATCACCTTTGATCTTCAATCTAGTCATGGGATGCATTATCACAGAGCACCAGTAGGAACCTCTACAACACCAGGCCGAGACGTCTGGCAAGCTGCGTTAGCAAACATAGCCGCCCAATGCCATACTTAGAGACTCCTATTTCTGTAGGTGTAGCTTAAAAAATTTTGCAGATATCAGTCTAATTTTTTAATCATTTATTCATCCTGGTAACCTTTATCTTCCTTCCAAAAATCATAGCAATCCGACACTTCCTTCTGGGTGAAACTGGTTTTAATACCATCCGTGTATGTAGTCAACTATATTTCCAAACATTAGTATGGTACTAAAACGATTATTTAAGGTATTCAAAACATTCGTACTGATTTTTCACAATGGGTTTCCAGATATTAATGTATATGGGTATATCTAGTACACACTTTACAAATGTCACTCATATTAGGGTCATATTATATAAATCCTGCAAATGATCTTTAAGTTAGAGACTAACGTAATGCTTTGTACCTGAATGAAAGAATGAGTTGGGGTCTTGGAAGCCCACGTCCCTATGCTTTTGGATGTAGATGTCTGAAGGTCAGAGCAGTGAATGTGGTACTGGAGCTGTGTTTATGGGCTTGGAGACTGTATATATTAGCATGCATATTAGCAGTTGGTAGGGAAATTTGCCAGAATTCATGAACACCTGGGGAATAAACAAGTCTGACTTACTGCTGATTTCTAATTTCTTCATTATTTTCTTTTGCTTTTTCCTCTCTCTCTCTCTCTCTCTCTCTCTCTCTCTCTCTCTCTCTCTCCCGCTCTCTTAAGTGTGTGTAGGTGTGGGTGCATGTCAATGTGTGTATTTTGAAGTGCTGGTGCTTAAAACGTTGCCTCTAACACACACCAACACACACAAAATGCACACTATTCCAGACCTCCTTGCCCAGAGGTCACCACCAACATATC